>NC_081756.1:45961357-46261357 GCF_963082965.1 Carassius carassius | reverse complement strand
ATTAGACATGTTTTTCCGTTATCTGCTCTACTCTTGTTGTATAAAACTCTCTTTGAACCACATCTTAATTACTGTAATGTGATATGGTGCAACACCTTCACAAGTCATCTTAAAAACCTTGCTTCATTACAAAAGAAAGCCATACGGGCTCTGTCCTGGTCCGAGATAAATTCTCCTACTCATCCTCTATTTTATCGCTATGAGTTACTAAGACTAACTGAGCTAAATAAATATCATAATGCCTGTTTTATGTTTCAAATTGTTAATAATCTGAACTCTAGATTAAGTAGCCTTGTTCCTATCTCCAGCCCCCAGCACACTTATCAAACGAGAACCAAATCACTCATATCTGGAAAATATCGCAGACGTGTTCGCGCCAGTATGAGTGTTGTCTGTAGGGGGCCGCAGATTTGGAATGGGATTGATGATGGCCTTAAGGTGTTGTAAAAAAGCATTATCTATCAACCTATATTTAATATATAACTGTCTTTTCATGGTCTACTGGGATGTATTATTGTATGTGTATGTATTTTTATGTCTGTATTGGTATGCTCTCGCATGCTTTCAGTTCATTTACCATCATCTGGTTGCAGGTGGTAAATGTGTACTTTGTCTGTACCACTTATTTGTTTTTGTTTTTTTTATTATTATTTTTTTTTCATAAACTATGGGCCCCCACTTATAAGCTTTTTTAGCTTCTTTGGGGGACCCATTTCACTATACCTAATTTGTATTTTCTGTACCCCCGCTGTATCATCATAGAATTTGCTGGTATTTGTGAATAAACGTAAACTTAAACTTATTATGCAATTGTGTGTGTGTGTGTGTGTGTGTGTGTGTGTGTGTGTGTGTGTGTGTGTGTGTGTGTGTGTGTGTGTGTGTGTGTGTGTGTGTGTGTGTGTGTGTGTGAAGACCTCTAACACTAGCTTGCTCAATTCTTTTTTTATTCTATCTGTTTTCTTTTTATTTATTATATTATTTAAAAGCCCATGCTACATGTATTGCGTTAACCTAATTGAGACTTGTTATAGCACTTATATATCTTTGCTCTTTTTGTTGTTTTTGATTGCTTCCACTGTCCTCATTTGTAAGTCGCTTTGGATAAAAGCATCTGCTAAATGAATAAATGTAAATGTACAGTAGTTAAGCAACATTTAATAATATTATTTTAAAGCATGTTAAGTACTCTTTTTAAAAGTATGCCAAAGTGTACTTCTTTTTCACAAGGGAAGTTAAAGGAAGTACAAATGTACGTTTACAGCCATCTTTCTGAAAGCAGACTATTATGTGACGACACTCTTTCAGCAGAGAGGATCATGGTAGTGAAGTGAAGGATCGGTGCAGGAGGGTATTTCACAGAGTGGTGCTAGTCCATGTGTAAATCAGTGTGAAACCAAATGCTCACACACCAGCAGCAATCAGTCACCCGTCAGCCTCGAGACCACTGCTCTCACGGCCATCTGCTGTCCTTCTGTGTGTACTGTGCAGCATGCTTTCAGATGCATGCTTTTATGGTTATAATATGAGACTGCATGATTGTCATTGAAAATGTAGGTAATGTGATGTATTATCTGCACATATATCCAATGCAATGAGTCATTGTCCAGGAGAGTTGTTTGAACGTTTTGGGTCAAGATGATCCTGCAGTGATCCATTTCAGCCACTTGGTGGCATTGCAATAATACAGCAGTTGTTTCAGTTTTGGTTCAAGTAGGGATTTAATGCATTTTAAGACTATAAGCATGCCAGTCACTCCTCATCTCCTTACCTATTCATTTCTAATATTCATTTGCCCTCAATGCTGAAATAACTGCAGTGTAATCCATGGAAAAATAGGGAAAGATGATAATGCCTTGGCATATTTGATGTGTTAGCATAAACTACAATTTCACAGCATAAAATTGCATTTTAGGATCATGGGTTTGACTTGCAGACTAGGATTTTACTTAGGTAATGTTTTTTTTTTTTTCAACCGCAAGACTGTTGTCCGAAAGCTACAACACAACAGTGTTATTTTAGAATTATTTTATTTTATTTAGATTTTTATTAGATTTTAATAATTGATTAGTTAGATTTAATCATGTAATTAGATTTAGATTTACATTAGATTTTATATTACTTAATTATAATTTATTCATATATTTTAATAAAGTTTGTAACGGAAGGGGATTAGGGCCAAGCAATAAAAAATTTAAAATAAAACCATCTCGAGATTAAAGACATTATAATGCTAGATTAAACTCGTTAAATTTCAAGAAAAAATGTAAATAATATGTTGAGAATTAAATCATTACATTTCAAGAATAAAGTTGTTGTGTTTCAGAGAAAAAAACTTGTTAAATTTCGAGGAAAAAAATTCTAATTTAAATGTTGTGAATAAACATTAAATAATGAGAAAAAAAAGTCTTGTTTCAAGAAAAAAAATGACATTTCGCTAAAATAAATTGAAATTAAATTTAGAGAACTTTTTTTTGTTAACATTTATGCTATTTCAAGCAACTGTTTTATGGTTGTATCCTATTTTATTTTATTGTGCTCAAAGAGATTCTGCCGCAATAACAATCCATAGGTGTGACTGTGTGTGGTGTGTGTGTGTGTGTGTGTGTGTGTGTGTGTGTGTGTGTGTGTGTGTGTGTGTGTGTGTGTGTGTGTGTGTGTGTCTGTGTCTGTGTATGTGTGTGTGTGTGTGCGTGTGTGGTGTGTGTGTGTGTGTGTGTGTGTGTGTGTCTGTGTGTGTGTGTGTGTGTGTGTGTGTGTGTGTGTGTGTGTGTGTGTGTGTGTGTGTGTGTGCACGTGTTTCAGTCCAGGTTGGACGCTGTGACTGAAACCAAATGAAAGTGAGATGAGAAAAAATGAAATGAGAAAAATAATCCTGTTAACAGAAGGAAGTTCAGCTTCACATGCTGAGCATAAATGCAGATTTAAATGCAAAAACTATGGAAATTTGCTTATGTCATTCATTTTTACGACAATGCATTTAACCTCAAGTTGATCTGTGATCTAAGATAAATAAAAAATAATACACTGTAGGAGTGCATATTGACAGGTCATTTGTATGTCGTCAAAACACATCACATTTTGTGTAGATAATGTTTTCTATAGGCGTTCATTATATTTCTGGCACTAGTGGATAAATTGTGAGTCACCTTGACGACTCATTTCTTAAGTCTCTTTCTTCTTCATTTGCTGCAGGCAGCTAGTTAAATGTGCACTCATGGCAGAAAAGATAAGAAAGATAAGAAGTTATTTGCTTCTGGTGTGGGAAAAATGACTGCTGTTGATAGATATGTTTCATGTCGCACATTTTCCATCTTATTTTCATTGAATTAGGTGACTTTTTTCCTTCAGTAGAATTTCAGTAGATTTTTTGCTGAGACCATGTTCTTTTGGTGATTCATAAAATGCAAATCAGCGGCAGCACTTTTTTTTAAATGGAAAAAAAGCATGTCAAGGAACACAAAATGAATACCTGGGGCTCCTGATGATATATTGTGGTCTTATGAAACAAAATGATTGATCTGTGCAAGAAACTGAACATTATTTACACATTATTATCTATAACACAGAGCCTCGGGCAAACAGTCCAGAGTGTTGTCCGGTTAATGAACGAATCATTCTATTGAACCGCTTCTTTTGGTGAACTATTTAACCAATTGCTTTAGACATGTAAAACACCCATGTCTGGGTCCTTTAATATAATTGTGTATACGTCATGTCATTGTGTGATTATGTAAAGAAACTACAGATTTGAACCAGTCAATTGAAACGAACTGTCTGAAAGAATAATCATATTTCCCTGTTTCCTGAAGCTCTGGATTACGGGTAACGTTGTTGTAAATATTCTTGAGTTGTCACCTACAGTAAATCTTGGATGGCCTGAGGGTGAGTAAATTAACAGCTAATTTAAATTTTTGGGTGAACTGTCCCTTTAATAGTTGCACTGGAATATTTTGAGGAAACATTTTTATGTTTATGAAACTTGATACTGTATGTTGCTCCAGATGAAGAGACAAAACACACATTTATTATCTTTTGTCATTTTGACTGATAAAACAGGTTTCTGTCTGGAAATGCTGCTAGTTGGTAATATGTCAAATTGTGCATCTTTCTCATTCTTTGTTTGGGTTCCAGTATTAGTTTGTCTTTTTCAGTCCTTTTGTCTGAAGGCATGTCATTTCTGTTCTGCCCTCACTAGGTTGTCCTTTTTTTCTGCTTGAAGAAAATTATAATAATTTGATAGGTCATTTATCTTCAATCCATTTGAATTTTTTTGACCAATTGTTTTTCACAGGGGATGAAACATAAATGTTCTTGACATTTAAAAGCTACTCATATATTTGTGATGACAGCAGAACAATCAAATGCCATGTAATTTTTTCAAATGTTCCTGAGCTAGAAATGTCAAAAACACTGAGTCCTAACCAAGTGTAACATGAAAAATTTCTAGTGATAAGTAATTTGTGTCCATAATACACTGAATGGCATTCTGATCGTATTTTAAAGATCCCATATCTCCAAAGAAATGTGACCCTGGAGCACAAAACCAGTCTTAAGTGCCAACTTTTCGAAATTGAGATTTATACATCATCTGAAAGCTAAAAAAAAAAAAGATTTCCACTGATGTATTGATTGTTAGGATAAGACTATATTTAGTCGAGATACAACTATTTGAAAATCTGGAATCTGAGTGTGCAAAAAAAACTTCTAAATTCTGAGAAAATCGCATTTGAATTTGTCCAAATGAATTATTAGCAATGCATATTACTAAACAAAAATTGAGTTTTTATATATTTACGGTAGGAACTTTACAAATATCTTCTATTTTGGCATAAAAAAAAATAAAAAAAATTGACCCATACAATGTACAGTATTTTTGGTTATTGCTACAAATATACCCCAGCGACTGGTTTTTTGGTCCAGGGTCACAAATGCAATTTTTTTCAGGTGAGTTAAAAAATAAAAATAAAAATAACAAAAGGCACAAAAGTTGGAATAGAGAAAAAAAAATAGAATACATAAAAAAGTCCCCCTCACAAATCTGACTTTTTCCCCCTTGCAATTCTGAGCTTCTACCTCACAATTCGAACTTTGTTTCTTGCAATTATAAGGGGGAAAAAGTCAGAAATGCAAGATATAAGCTCATAATTCTAGGAGAAAAAAATCTGAATTGCTTCAGATTTCAGATTCAGAGTTAACAATTTATATATTGATTATATATCTTGCAATCCTGCAATCCAATTTTATTTGTTTGTTTCCATCATGAAATAAAAAAGCTTCTACTCTTTATCTCAAAATTGCCTTTTTTTCTTCAAATTACGAGTTTATATATCACAATTCTGACTTTTCTTTACATAACAATTCCAAGTTAACATATTGCAGTTCAGAATTTCTGACAATTCTCACGATTTTCTCACAATTGCACAATTCAGACTTTTTGTTTTCTAAATTATGAGAAATAAAATAAAATAAATCAGACATGTGAGACATTAACTCAGAAATAATTGCTCAGAAAATTTTAATTAATTAAAACAAAGCAAAAACAAAAACACAATTGCCTTCTTTTTTATATTCCATGGAGGAAATCAGCTTCCATAGCAATCGCATTTGTTCAAATGAATATATGGAACAATGGTCCATTCTTATTTCTTGTTTCTGATCTCTAAGACTGTCAACATACAGCAATGAAAATGTGACGTTCTTCTGTTCTTGTCTGATAGATGCAGTGCAGTGTAGTTTTGTTCCTTAAGCCAGTCTGTCCCAGCCAGTTACCAGAAATACAATTTTTCTCACACCACATCAGCCGGTTGTGCTGGACCAAAACCACACACTCTCATATCAAATATCAGTTTCAACAACAATGCTTTTCTTACGGAATGTTGCATCATTTGCATTGCATCAAATAACATGGCTACAGCTTTTTATTCGGACCACCAGGGTCCTGCTTGAACTGAGGCAGTTAAACCTCTATTTGAGCCATAACAAACTATTGTACAGAGAATACAATAAACACATTAGAGGGCACTTTGGGGCAGCAGGTGGAGAGTCAGACACCTGACAACTTCTCTTAAGCTTTGTGGTCTGTATGTTGTGGGCAGAAACTGTTATTTCACTCTCAATTGTGCAGTGCTCAGGGTGCTCCGCAGTGCTCCGCCATGGTTCACAGGCTTTGATTGCTTATATTTCACGCTCAGTGCTTTTGGGGATTTGAGGATATGACAGGCTAATTTCACTGCTTTCTAAATATTGGAAACCAAAATTGCTTCCTATGGTATTGCAAATATTGCCATAAAGCGTGTAATTATAGCCTACCTGAGAGACATCACAGCTTTTATTGTTGCACAAATTACATCATATTTGTATATTTTTTTAGTAAACATTTGAAAGCAAAAAGTAAATTTTACATTTATAAAAGAAAATAGGGTCTACCAGTGTTTGGAATGGGATAGTAAGTCTTTTTTTTTTACTATTGTCATCATCTTCATTCATAAGCAAAAGGAGAAGGTTGTTAGACGTAGAAAGGTATCTGGACTGCAGGATATATAAAAACATATATCTAAAACGTGATAAAGCTTAGCACGATTATCAGAACACAAAGGCTCCAGTGTAATTAACTCAATTCAACTCTCAACTCACTTTATTTCTAGAGCGCTTTCAAAAACCACAATGGGCACCAAAGTGCTGTACATGAAAGAGAATAAACCAAAAACAAATAAATACAATCCATATACATACAAATTACAACACATTATTAAAAGCCAAAGAAAATAAATAAGTTTTTAACATCCTCTGAAAAGACCCTAGAGTAGATGTTTTTAAGGACAGGGAAAGCTCATTCCATAGTTTAGGGGCAGCCACGGAAAATCTCCTCTACATTTCAAGCGTGTTCGAGGAATCATCAGGCACAGTTGATCCTTAGAGCGAAGAGATCTCAAAGGTTGATGTAAACAAATTAAATCGGAAAATATACTCTGATGCAAAGCCATGGAGAGATTAGAAAACATATAAAAACACTTTATATTGAATTCTGTATCGAATCGTTAACCAATGTAATGAAATCAGAACAGGAGTAATATGGTCTCTCTTTTTGGTACTACAACACTTCACATCAGCCAAACAGTTATACTCAGGAGAAGGTTACCCCCCATATTTTAAAGCTAAATAAATTTGAGAATCATCAGCATACAGATGGTAATTTATACCGTGCTTATCAAAAATCTTTTCCAATGGAAGCAAAAAAAAGGGGAAAATAAAGGGGTCCCAAAATTGAGCTCTGAGGAACCCCACACGTCAACAGTACAACAGAAGAGTAGTTTCCCAAACTGACTGAAATGGTTCTACCCATTTCAGATAAGATGAACACCAGTCCAAGGCTAGACCTTGGATACCCACTTGGTCTTTGAGACGATCATTCAATTGTACAAATACAATCTTCTCTAAAATCTTTGAAATAAAAGATAGTTTCGAAATAGGACGAAAATTATTCATATCTAACTCATTAAGATTTACTTTCTTAAGAAGGGGTGAATGATAGCATGTTTGAAACTATTCGGATCAATACCAGTAGACAAACAACTATTAACAATAGATAGCACTCTTGTACCAATTGAATCCATCAACTCCTTAAATAAAGTAGATGGAATAACATCACACGAAGAACCAGACTATGTGCAGCAAAGGAGCAGCTTTAAGGGCATATTGTAATTCTATAATTCTATAATTGTACAGTTGTGTAATTATATTTACATAATATATTAATGTAATAATAAAATGCAATTTTGATAAAAAAAATAAAATATATATATAATTATTATTATTATTATTGAATACTAGATTTTATTTTACAGTACAATTATATTATTACAACAACTATACAATTATATAACATAAATAATATATTATAACGCTAATATATTCTTATTTTGTTTAATATTTTTATTTAAAAATAATCACAAAGAAGTCATAATGATACTTTTTTTAAGCTCATATTAAATGGGTCAAAAACAGTAACTATGTACTTTACTTAAAATTTACTGAATTTGTTCTTGTAAAGTGGATACCCAAGTGTGAAGACATAATTTAAAGATGATGGTGAGAGGTCATCGTTGCTGAGCTGTGACAGCACGTCTGACACTTTAAATGAGGATATTGTTAAACAGTTGAATTGTGAGCAGTGTTTGTGTTGTAGATCCTGGCTTGCCTCTCTGAATGTCAGTATGTGTGAATCAGGACAACCTTTCCTCACATAACCCTCCCCTGGACAGGCCAGGCTTGATAAGAGTCCCCACGGGCAGGGAGGCTTTGACTGTAAAATGGAAATATGTAATCCCTCGCCAAAAATAGATTTTATAACCAACAGAAATCGAAGAACAAAGAAGCATTCACATCTGAGACACATCCTATGCTTGGCAGAGATAAGAAAATTGACCCAGTAAGGGTTCACCATCAACATTTTATATCACATTTAAAGATTTCACAGAATGACAACAAAGAACAGAGGGCAACGGCCAACAGAGTGAATGCTGTAGCTGTCAGCAGAGTGAATCTTGTAGGTGTCAATAGAGTGAATGCTGTAGCTGTAGCTGTCAATAAAGTGAATGTTGTAGCTGTCAATGATATGAATGCTGTAGCTGTCAATAAAGTGAATGCTGTAGCTTTCGATAGAGAGAATGCTGTAGCTTTAGATAGAGTGAATGCTGTAGCTTTCAATAGAGTGAATGCTGTAGCTTTAGATAGAGTGAATGCTGTAGCTTTAGATAGAGTGAATGCTATAGCTTTCAATAGAGTGAATGCTGTAGCTTTCGATAGAGAGAATGTTGTAGCTTTCAATAGAGTGAATGCTGTAGCTTTCAATAGAGTGAATGCTGTAGCTTTCAATAGAGTGAATGCTGTAGCTGTCGATAAAGTGAATGCTGTAGCTGTCAATGATATGAATACTGTAGCTGTCAATAGAGAGAATGCTGTAGCTTTCAATAGAGTGAATGCTGTAGCTTTCAATAGAGTGAATGCTGTAGCTGTCGATAAAGTGAATGCTGTAGCTGTCAATGATATGAATACTGTAGCTGTCAATAGAGAGAATGCTGTAGCTTTCAATAGAGTGAATGCTGTAGCTTTCAATAGAGTGAATGCTGTAGCTGTCGATAAAGTGAATGCTGTATCTGTCAATGATATGAATACTGTAGCTGTCAATAGAGTGAATGCTGTAGCTGTCAATAGAGAGAATGCTGTAGCTTTCAATAGAGTGAATGCTGTAGCTTTCAATAGAGTGAATGCTGTAGCTGTCGATAAAGTGAATGCTGTAGCTGTCAATGATATGAATACTGTAGCTGTCAATAGAGAGAATGCTGTAGCTTTCAATAGAGTGAATGTTGTAGCTGTCAATAGAGTGAATGCTGTAGCTTTCAATAGAGTGAATGCTGTAGCTGTCAATAGAGTGAATGCTGTAGCTGTCGATAGAGAGAATGCTGTAGCTTTCAATAAAGAGAATGCTGTAGCTTTCAATAGAGTGAATGCTGTAGCTTTCAATAGAGTGAATGCTGTAGCTTTCAATAGAGTGAATGCTGTAGCTTTCAATAGAGTGAATGTTGTAGCTGTCGATAGAGTGAATGTTGTAGCTGTCGATAGAGTGAATGCTGTAGCTTTCAATAGAGTGAATGATGTAGCTGTCAATAGAGTGAATGCTGTAGCTTTCAATAGAGTGAATGCTGTAGCTGTCGATAGAGTGAATGCTGTAGCTGTCGATAGAGAGAATGCTGTAGCTTTCAATAGAGTGATTGCTGTAGCTGTCGATAGAGTGAATGCTGTAGCTGTCGATAGAGAGAATGGTGTAGCTTTCAATAGATTGAATGCTTTAGCTGTCAATAGAGTGAATGCTGTAGCTTTCAATAGAGTGAATGCTGTAGCTTTCGATAGAGTGAATGCTGTAGCTTTCAATAGAGTGAATGCTGTAGCTTTCAATAGAGTGAATGCTGTAGCTGTCAATAGAGTGAATGCTGTAGCTTTCAATAGAGTGAATGCTGTAGCTTTCGATAGAGTGAATGCTGTAGCTGTCAATAGAGTGAATGCTGTAGCTGTCAATAGAGTGAATGCTGTAGCTTTCGATAGAGTGAATGCTGTAGCTTTCAATAGAGTGAATGCTGTAGCTGTCAATAGAGTGAATGCTGTAGCTGTCAATAGAGTGAATGCTGTAGCTGTCAATAGAGTGAATGCTGTAGCTGTCGATAGAGTGAATGCTGTAGCTTTCAATACAGTGACTGCTGTAGCTGTCGATAGAGTGAATGCTGTAGCTTTCAATAGAGTGAATGCTATAGCTTTCGATAGAGTGAATGCTGTAGCTGTCAATAGATTAAATGCTGTAGCTGTCGATAGAGAGAATGCTGTAGCTTTCAATAGAGTGAATGCTGTAGCTGTCAATAGATTAAATGCTGTAGCTGTAGATAGAGTGAATGCTGTAGCTTTCAATGCAGTGAATGCTGTAGCTGTCAATAGAGTGAATGCTGTAGCTTTCAATAGAGTGAATGCTGTAGCTGTCAATAAAGTGAATGCTGTAGCTTTCAATAGAGTGAATGCTGTAGCTGTCAATAGAGTGAATGCTGTAGCTTTCAATAGAGTGAATGCTGTAGCTTTCAATAGAGTGAATGCTGTAGCTGTCAATAGAGTGAATGCTGTAGCTTTCAATAGAGTGAATGCTGTAGCTTTCAATAGAGTGAATGATGTAGCTGTCAATAGAGTGAATGCTGTAGCTTTCAATAAAGAGAATGCTGTAGCTGTCAATAGAGAGAATGCTGTAGCTTTCAATAGAGTGAATGCTGTAGCTTTCAATAGAGTGAATGCTGTAGCTTTCAATAGAGTGAATGCTGTAGCTGTCAATAGAGAGAATGCTGTAGCTTTCAATAGAGTGAATGTTGTAGCTGTCAATAGAGTGAATGCTGTAGCTTTCAATAGAGTGAATGCTGTAGCTGTCGATAGAGAGAATGCTGTAGCTTTCAATAAAGAGAATGCTGTAGCTTTCAATAGAGTGAATGCTGTAGCTTTCAATAGAGTGAATGCTGTAGCTTTCAATAGAGTGAATGCTGTAGCTTTCAATAGAGTGAATGTTGTAGCTGTCGATAGAGTGAATGTTGTAGCTGTCGATAGAGTGAATGCTGTAGCTTTCAATAGAGTGAATGATGTAGCTGTCAATAGAGTGAATGCTGTAGCTTTCAATAGAGTGAATGCTGTAGCTGTCGATAGAGTGAATGCTGTAGCTGTCGATAGAGAGAATGCTGTAGCTTTCAATAGAGTGATTGCTGTAGCTGTCGATAGAGTGAATGCTGTAGCTGTCGATAGAGAGAATGGTGTAGCTTTCAATAGATTGAATGCTTTAGCTGTCAATAGAGTGAATGCTGTAGCTTTCAATAGAGTGAATGCTGTAGCTTTCGATAGAGTGAATGCTGTAGCTTTCAATAGAGTGAATGCTGTAGCTTTCAATAGAGTGAATGCTGTAGCTGTCAATAGAGTGAATGCTGTAGCTTTCAATAGAGTGAATGCTGTAGCTTTCGATAGAGTGAATGCTGTAGCTGTCAATAGAGTGAATGCTGTAGCTGTCAATAGAGTGAATGCTGTAGCTTTCGATAGAGTGAATGCTGTAGCTTTCAATAGAGTGAATGCTGTAGCTGTCAATAGAGTGAATGCTGTAGCTGTCAATAGAGTGAATGCTGTAGCTGTCAATAGAGTGAATGCTGTAGCTGTCGATAGAGTGAATGCTGTAGCTTTCAATACAGTGAATGCTGTAGCTGTCGATAGAGTGAATGCTGTAGCTTTCAATAGAGTGAATGCTATAGCTTTCGATAGAGTGAATGCTGTAGCTGTCAATAGATTAAATGCTGTAGCTGTCGATAGAGAGAATGCTGTAGCTTTCAATAGAGTGAATGCTGTAGCTGTCAATAGATTAAATGCTGTAGCTGTAGATAGAGTGAATGCTGTAGCTTTCAATGCAGTGAATGCTGTAGCTGTCAATAGAGTGAATGCTGTAGCTTTCAATAGAGTGAATGCTGTAGCTGTCAATAAAGTGAATGCTGTAGCTTTCAATAGAGTGAATGCTGTAGCTGTCAATAGAGTGAATGCTGTAGCTTTCAATAGAGTGAATGCTGTAGCTTTCAATAGAGTGAATGCTGTAGCTGTCAATAGAGTGAATGCTGTAGCTTTCAATAGAGTGAATGCTGTAGCTTTCAATAGAGTGAATGATGTAGCTGTCAATAGAGTGAATGCTGTAGCTTTCAATAGAGTGAATGCTGTAGCTGTCAATAGAGTGAATGCTGTAGCTTTCAATAGAGTGAATGCTGTAGCTGTCAATAGAGTGAATGCTGTAGCTTTCAATAGAGTGAATGCTGTAGCTTTCGATAGAGTGAATGCTGTAGCTTTCAATAGAGTGAATGCTGTAGCTTTCAATAGAGTGAATGCTGTAGCTGTCAATAGAGTGAATGCTGTAGCTTTCAATAGAGTGAATGCTGTAGCTTTCGATAGAGTGAATGCTGTAGCTGTCAATAGAGTGAATGCTGTAGCTGTCGATAGAGTGAATGTTGTAGCTGTCGATAGAGTGAATGCTGTAGCTTTCAATAGAGTGAATGATGTAGCTGTCAATAGAGTGAATGCTGTAGCTTTCAATAGAGTGAATGCTGTAGCTGTCGATAGAGTGAATGCTGTAGCTGTCGATAGAGAGAATGCTGTAGCTTTCAATAGAGTGATTGCTGTAGCTGTCGATAGAGTGAATGCTGTAGCTGTCGATAGAGAGAATGGTGTAGCTTTCAATAGATTGAATGCTTTAGCTGTCAATAGAGTGAATGCTGTAGCTTTCAATAGAGTGAATGCTGTAGCTTTCGATAGAGTGAATGCTGTAGCTTTCAATAGAGTGAATGCTGTAGCTTTCAATAGAGTGAATGCTGTAGCTGTCAATAGAGTGAATGCTGTAGCTTTCAATAGAGTGAATGCTGTAGCTTTCGATAGAGTGAATGCTGTAGCTGTCAATAGAGTGAATGCTGTAGCTGTCAATAGAGTGAATGCTGTAGCTTTCGATAGAGTGAATGCTGTAGCTTTCAATAGAGTGAATGCTGTAGCTGTCAATAGAGTGAATGCTGTAGCTGTCAATAGAGTGAATGCTGTAGCTGTCAATAGAGTGAATGCTGTAGCTGTCGATAGAGTGAATGCTGTAGCTTTCAATACAGTGAATGCTGTAGCTGTCGATAGAGTGAATGCTGTAGCTTTCAATAGAGTGAATGCTATAGCTTTCGATAGAGTGAATGCTGTAGCTGTCAATAGATTAAATGCTGTAGCTGTCGATAGAGAGAATGCTGTAGCTTTCAATAGAGTGAATGCTGTAGCTGTCAATAGATTAAATGCTGTAGCTGTAGATAGAGTGAATGCTGTAGCTTTCAATGCAGTGAATGCTGTAGCTGTCAATAGAGTGAATGCTGTAGCTTTCAATAGAGTGAATGCTGTAGCTGTCAATAAAGTGAATGCTGTAGCTTTCAATAGAGTGAATGCTGTAGCTGTCAATAGAGTGAATGCTGTAGCTTTCAATAGAGTGAATGCTGTAGCTTTCAATAGAGTGAATGCTGTAGCTGTCAATAGAGTGAATGCTGTAGCTTTCAATAGAGTGAATGCTGTAGCTTTCAATAGAGTGAATGATGTAGCTGTCAATAGAGTGAATGCTGTAGCTTTCAATAGAGTGAATGCTGTAGCTGTCAATAGAGTGAATGCTGTAGCTTTCAATAGAGTGAATGCTGTAGCTGTCAATAGAGTGAATGCTGTAGCTTTCAATAGAGTGAATGCTGTAGCTTTCGATAGAGTGAATGCTGTAGCTTTCAATAGAGTGAATGCTGTAGCTTTCAATAGAGTGAATGCTGTAGCTGTCAATAGAGTGAATGCTGTAGCTTTCAATAGAGTGAATGCTGTAGCTTTCGATAGAGTGAATGCTGTAGCTGTCAATAGAGTGAATGCTGTAGCTGTCAATAGAGTGAATGCTGTAGCTTTCGATAGAGTGAATGCTGTAGCTTTCAATAGAGTGAATGCTTTAGCTGTCGATAGAGAGAATGCTGTAGCTTTCAATAGAGTGAATGCTGTAGCTTTCAATAGAGAGAATGCTGTAGCTTTCAATAGAGTGAATGCTGTAGCTTTCAATAGAGTGAATGCTGTAGCTGTCGATAGAGTGAATGCTGTAGCTTTCAATACAGTGAATGCTGTAGCTGTCGATAGAGTGAATGCTGTAGCTTTCAATAGAGTGAATGCTATAGCTTTCGATAGAGTGAATGCTGTAGCTGTCAATAGATTAAATGCTGTAGCTGTCGATAGAGAGAATGCTGTAGCTTTCAATAGAGTGAATGCTGTAGCTGTCAATAGATTAAATGCTGTAGCTGTCGATAGAGTGAATGCTGTAGCTTTCAATACAGTGAATGCTGTAGCTGTCAATAGAGTGAATGCTGTAGCTTTCAATAGAGTGAATGCTGTAGCTGTCAATAAAGTGAATGCTGTAGCTTTCAATAGAGTGAATGCTGTAGCTGTCAATAGAGTGAATGCTGTAGCTTTCAATAGAGTGAATGCTGTAGCTTTCAATAGAGTGAATGCTGTAGCTGTCAATAGAGTGAATGCTGTAGCTTTCAATAGAGTGAATGCTGTAGCTTTCAATAGAGTGAATGATGTAGCTTTCAATAGAGTGAATGCTGTAGCTGTCAATAGAGTGAATGCTGTAGCTTTCAATAGAGTGAATGCTGTAGCTGTCAATAGAGTGAATGCTGTAGCTTTCAATAGAGTGAATGCTGTAGCTTTCAATAGAGTGAATGCTGTAGCTGTCAATAGAGTGAATTCTGTAGCTTTCAATAGAGTGAATGCTGTAGCTTTCAATAGAGTGAATGCTGTAGCTGTCAATAGAGTGAATGCAGTAGCTTTTAATAGAGTGAATGCTGTAGCTGTCCATAGAGTGAATGCTGTAGCTTTCAATAGAGTGAATGCTGTAGCTGTCGATAGAGTGAATGCTGTAGCTTTCAATAGAGTGAATGCTGTAGCTGTCAATAGAGTGAATGCTGTAGCTGTCGATAGAGAGAATGCTGTAGCTTTCGAGAGAGTGAATGCTGTAGCTTTCAAAAAAGTGAATGCTTTAGCTTTCAAAAAAGTGAATGCTGTAGCTTTCAATAGATTGAATGCTGTATCTTCTGATAGAGAGAATGCTGTAGCTTTCAAAAAAGTGAATGCTGTAGCTTTCAATAGATTGAATGCTTTATCTTCCGATAGAGAGAATGCTGTAGCTTTCAATAGAGTGAATGCTGTAGCTTTCAATAGAGTGAATGATGTAGCTTTCAATAGAGTGAATGCTGTAGCTTTCAAAAAAGTGAATGCTGTAGCTTTCAATAGATTGAATGCTTTATCTTCCGATAGAGAGAATGCTGTAGCTTTCAATAGAGTGAATGCTGTAGCTTTCAATAGAGTGAATGATGTAGCTGTCGATAAAGTAAATGCTGTAGCTTTTAATAGAGTGAATGCTGTAGCTTTCAATAGAGTGAATGATGTAGCTGTCGATAAAGTGAATGCTGTAGCTTTTAATAGAGTGAATGCTGTAGCTGTCAATAGATTAAATGCTGTAGCTGTCAATAGATTGAATGCTGTAGCTTTCAATAGAGTGAATGCTGTAGCTGTCAATAGAGTGAATGCTGTAGCTGTCAATAGAGTGAATGCTGTAGCTGTCAATAGATTAAATGCTGTAGCTGTCAATAGAGTGAATGCTGTAGCTGTCAATAGATTGAATGCTGTAGCTTTCAATAGAGTGAATGCTGTAGCTGTCAATAGAGTGAATGCTGTAGCTGTCAATAGAGTGAATGCTGTAGCTTTCAATAGATTAAATGCTGTAGCTGTCAATAGATTAAATGCTGTAGCTGTCAATAGAGTGAATGCTGTAGCTGTCAATAGATTAAATGCTGTAGCTGTCAATAGAGTGAATGCTGTAGCTGTCAATAGATTAAATGCTGTAGCTTTCAATAGAGTGAATGCTGTAGCTGTCAATAGATTAAATGCTGTCGCTTTCAATAGAGTGAATGCTGTAGCTGTCAATAGAGTGAATGCTGTAGCTGTCAATAGATTAAATGCTGTAGCTGTCAATAGAGTGAATGCTGTAGCTTTCGGTAGAGTGAATGCTGGAAGTTCAGTTCTTCGTTTTCATTGTATATCACAATTTGTACATTACATATGCATTTTTTAACCGTTTGGGCAGAAACTACGAGTTTCTAAATATTCCTTGTGATTCCCAAAGGCTAGTGTCTTAGTTTTAATAAAACTAAGCTATTATAGGCAGATGGAGGAGGTGGGGGATAACACAATGAGCAAAATTAAAAATGGCTGAAGGCATAATCTGCATAATTATATGAGTGACATTAATAACCCTACACTAAATTATTTGCTCCAAAAAAGGAATAAAATCATTTGGTACGAGACCTTTAAGCAGTTAGAGATATGGGAAATTGCTGAATTAACTGTGATACATGAAAATGGCACTGTTTATGAATCATACTGGATAATGAATGCAAATCTTGAAACACTGTAAAACTAATGTGTAAGTGTAATGTTACAATCCCTTGATATCTCTCAACCGAAACTCAGTGCATTGGCTGATATTTTGGGCCAGAAGGTGGCAGTAGTTGTTCATTTTTAGGGAAGCAGCAATGTTTTTTTTTTTGTTTTTTTTTGTTTTTTTTAGGATGCTAGAATGTGCTTAACACTTTTAAATTTAGTGCAAAGTTTGCTTAAGGGGAAAGTTGAAAATGACTTTTGTTATTATCTACTTACTCTTATTCCAAACCTTCATGCTGTTGTTTTGGTAATTGTGAAGAATCTCCAAAGATGTCTTTCCATATACTTGTGAAAAAAAGTGCATTTCATTAAATATGAGTACTTATTACAGAAATAATATACTTCGATATGTGTGTACTGAATGTAATGTTTTCAGACGATTATGTACATGTTTATTGCAAAAATGCATTATAGTTTATATTAAATGCAATTAGCAGAAATGAATAATGCTAATTTGATCTACTTAAGATTGAAATACATTTTTATATGCAGTTTCATCATTACATCTGTTGTTTTTGAAATATGGTAAAAGTTCACTGCCAACAAGCATTTAACTGTTTAACGTCATTAAAATTATATAATCTACAAATACAGCTGATAAAATATATTTTTTAGATTTAAAATACACTACAAGTGCACAAACAAAACAATTAAGAGCACTTTTTATGAGTTTAAATTATTGGTTTTGAGAGTGAATAATGATTTAAAATTCAGAAAGTTTCTCACACAAAACTATATATATATATTTAAAAAAAACTAATATGAAATATTCCTTGTGAGTCATACAGACTGCCTTTATGGATATTTTAAAGCCTGTTGTTGCTAAACTTGAATGGATAAAAGCATCATACTGAAAACAATAACAGCTGTGAGGTTCTGGAACAATGTGAGGGTGAATAAATAATTGCATAGTTGTAATGTAAACGCTCCCTTTAAGGCTTATTTAGCGAGTGCTCTTTAGCTGTTTATTGACCAGGACAGACTTCACGTAATCGATGCTGTAGGTTTCCTTAGAGTATAGACATTGTGCAAATAAATGCACAGTCTACCCGTTTAAAGGATGAGTTCATTATGCATTGATTTTTGTTCTAGTTTAAACAGCATGTTGTGCTGAATTGAAGGTCATGTGACATGTCAGTCTATATTGTGTAAATTAGGTGGGAATTAGATTAAACTGGTTTAAAGTTGAGGAAGTGAGGTCAGGAAGAGAGAGCGACTGAATATTACTTTTTCTTCACGCTTCGCACCTCTCATCACTCCCCCCCCACCTCCCCTCTCCCTCTCTCTGTCTCAACACCCTCCTCCCCTCATTGAAACCTCAGTCTGCCCCACACATTTCAAATTTACGCTCGCATCTCTGACTCTTCTGTGTTGGGAGATTCAGATCCTGAGTGGTGTGAAGCTCACTCAGCCTCCCAGGCTGGATCTGCAGCAGGAGAGGAGCGCTGGACCACGTGGGTGCCTCGGGTTGCCCGGCCAGTGCTCGCCGGCGGCGGGAGGAAACTGGAGTGAGGAGGAGTTTGGCACGGGGTCAGGAGAGTCAGGCAGGTGGCATGAGCAGGAGCAGGGGGTCGCCTTAAGCACAATGTGGGAATCGGAGGGTCTGCAGACAGTCGGCATCGTATTGATCGTGTGCGCTTCACTCAAGCTGCTTCATCTGCTGGGGCTTATCAGCTTCTCTGAGGGTAAGAGAGACAGAGAGAGAGAGAGAGAGAGCGAGAAAGAGAGAGAGAGGAGCTATGTGTTGAGAGTTTTTTTTTTTGATGTCATGTCAGAATGACAAATTGTGTCTAATTATTAATCATATGTTTAAAATGAGTGGAAATGTAGGCCTATATGAGACGACGTGTACTAGGAAAGGTAGATGAAATGATTGGGAATGTAATAGAAATACAGCTCTGGAGACAATTTGTAAGTGTGTATGTGACTACATCAGGAGTGTGTGTCTTTTAAGAGCCAGATGGACATACAATAGATCTTCCTTCTCTCTTAAAAGTGTTTTAGTAGAGATTCTGTTTTGACTATTAGGCTTTATTTCAAATAAATTGTTAACACTTTACAATAAGGTTTCATTTGTTAACATAAGTGGCCTAAGTTAATATGAATTAACAATGAAAAATACTTTTAAAGCATTTAACATTAACGTATGTACTATTAAAGTCAAAAGGTATCTGCTATCAACAAGTATTTTAATTAATTGACATTTAATTATCTTCAAATTAATTCAACTATCCTGCAGTGTAAAAAAGAAAATAACATTAAAGATCAGTCTGTCAGATCAATATCAGATTGCATTTTAGAAGAAAATGTGGTAACACTTTAGAGTAGGAAACAAGTATTCACTATATGACTTTTCCCTCAATAAATTGTCTAATTAAGTAAAGTAGTTGTTAAGTTTGGGTATTGCGTGGGATTAGGGATGTAGAGTAAGGTCATGTAGAATAAAGCATTGATATGTGCTTAATGAGTACTAATAAATGGCTAATATTCTAATAATATGCATGCTAATAAGCAGCTAGTTAAGAGACCCTAAAATAAAGTGTTACTGAAAATACAGAACATTTAATTTAGTTTAACGTGTGTTTTTGTTAAATGTGATTTTGTGAAAATTCTTTATGAAGCTGCTTTTCATTGTGCAATGAAATAGTTATAGGTTAGTGGGTTAGTTTTTCCCAAAATAAAAACTCAATCATCATTCACTACAAAATGCTCTGAGGAACTAACTGAGGCCGTGTGATTCAGGCACTGTATCTGATTCTGAAGTTATGCAGTAGCTTTCTCACACATCGACATCTTGCACATTCAGATCTGTTTATTAGGAGAAAGAGAGCTCCTCTGGGTTACAATGCAAACCTGCTCTCTGAGGAGAAAAACTAAACACTAACCTCAGCAAAACAGGAAACGTGAATGTGCAGAATCTGAAAAGCTTCATAGAGGTCTTCTAAAATAGCTGCTTTTGTGTTTCACAGAAAATATTATATTTTCGTCCAGCGAAAACAGCTTTTTGAAGACACTCACCCAAAGTTGATGAATTTGTATTGTAGTGTAGACTGTGAAAATAGAGGTATTTGAATATGATGACACTTGTTTAGACGTGTGATGCATTTTAAACTGATATTGTACCGGTAGTCATCTAACAGGAGTTGCCTGTTATGTGCTATTCACACTCTTGCTAAAGATAAATGCTGTTTTTATACAGTCTTCATATTACATTACTGCACAGATGGCAGAAAATGCACTCGCAATTGCTGTCCTGCATCAAAACATGAGGAAAATTGCATTTTAGACCATTTATGGAATGGCGATTGAGTGCAACCTGGACGCACCAGTGGTGAGAGATTTTGCAATATAAATGATCATGTCAGAAGAATAGCATGTTCTATTACTACGGGAGTCTTCACACATCAGATCAGAGGCCAGAGATCATTACTCTTCTTCTGCTGATTAAATGCACCTCTGCGAGCGCAGACTCTGTCCAACAATTGTACGCCTTGAAAGCCGAACCCAGTTTGCTTTTAAAACGCTTCATTTTCCAGGTAGTATTTTTTCATGTCTCTGTGGGTTCATTTCAATGGCTCATTTACTGTCAGTATTAGAGCTAATAGGATGTCGGATGAACAATGGATCTTATTACCCAAGTGTTTCTTTTTGCTTATGAAATGTCAAACACTTTAGCGTTTTAGGATTATATCTCACTGTCTATCTGATGCAACTCTAAATGCCAACATCTTTTTCTGGCTTAGAACTTCCTTGTGACATAAATGATATTTGCCATTTACCCCAGACATCTAGTCTTAGTAAATGTTTTATCCCTGATCTAAATTTTGAGCTCACAGGTGTCACTGACCCTAGATCAGAGATCATTTGATCATTAAGAATATTAGTGGTGTGGAACAATAGCACAGACGATAAGAGGTCGCATCTAATCAGTGTGGCGACGAAGATAAATGCTGTCCAGCGACCTGGTGGGCACACACACACACACACACTTCACGAGAGTGACTCAGGGACTCATAAACATCAAATTAACAGCGGCACCAAACATTAACACAAAGAATATTGCAGCGCGGCAGCAGGGGCGAAAATCTCATCTAAATGTTGGGGGGGACAATAAACATAACATTTCTCACGAGCAAGTTTTGAAGGGGACACCAATAAAACAGGCAAGGTTGTACTTGTGTACAGAGAGGAAAGCCTTACTATTGCATGGAGAACGTTCCATTATCCTTCTTCTCAAAGTTTCTTTCTGGTTCAATGAAAAAGCTGACTAAATTGACCAAAACATTCTGCAAAACATTTTTTTTTTTTGCAATGTTTTTGAAGTTGTTAACAAAATCAAGCCACCAAAATACAATGGAATTTGAACTTAACTTCAACTTTTATTTATTTGTATAACACATTTAATAGCAATGTTGTTGCTTCACAGTTATAAGTAAAACATGCATATATAAAAACATTTGCCATGCCTAGCAAAATGAAGGCATACACACTCTTAGACATACATCCTCACACAACTGTATAGTGAGATCGGTATAGACGTGAAAGAGGGGAAAAAACAAAAAATAATTATTTATTACGTCAATGACTGATTTGTTCAAAAAGTGGATTCATTCAGTAAGGAAACACCTCCTCATTGTGTTTCTCAAAATTAGTGCTGTTACTGCTGTAGATTAGTTTTCAACTTTTTTCGTTGGTGAAATAGAGCTAAAACAGGCAATATGGTGCCTAAAATGCACTTAATATTAACTTATTGTTTATTAAATTTTTATAAAAATATAAATCACATTTGTTATGCTAATATCTGGAGAACAACTGCACTCTTATTGTGATGTTATATTAGATTGACTATATTAAATGAAGTAAACCGACTAAATCATAGTGAACGCGGGAAAATCTAAATGCGCACCCGCGCTAATCTAATCTAACGTACAAGACTGTGTGTATGTCGGTGGTGAGGTGAGATGAAAATGGGAGCAGGCAGTGGACCAAAGCAATGTGAGGCAAAGCAGGGAGAAAAACAGGGAGATGTTTAAAACTTTTTTTGTTGTTGTTGTTCCGTTTGCATTTGTATTGTTTTACTACTTACACAATTAGTTTAACTATATATCATTATATTATTTACAATACACATATTTCAATTATATTTTAGAGGGGGACAACCCTCAGATAGGGGGGGTCCGGACCCCCCCGACCCCCCCGTGATTTCCGCCTATGCGCGGCAGTGTATTACAGTATGTATTTATTTATTCAACAAAATACTTTCACATAATGATGAAAAACAGGAGTCCTTAAAACCTAGCAAAATGCCAGCAGGTTTTTTTTATTATTATTATTTATTTAAGTGAATTCTTTATTTTTTTAAATGTGTGAATTTGATTATATATATATATATATATATATATATATATATATATATATATATATATATATATATATATTCACTTTTCTAAATAAAATTTTTACTGAAGTGTTCCTGTAGCTCAATTGGTAGAGCATTGTGATAAGGTTGGGGGTTCGATTCCCCGGGAACACATTTGTTTTATTTATTTTTATTTAATTATCCCAATCAGTAATCAAAGATTAACAAAGCACCTACAGGGTTGCACTTTTTTTTATTATTATTATTAATTGATTTTTTGTTGTTGTTGTTGTTGTTTTTTATTTAAACTGCTTTCATATAATAATGGAAATGGGAGTGCTTTCGCCCTCAGTAATTGAAAACTAACAAAACACCTGTCTGCACACATTATTTCAGGTTTTTTTTTTTTTTTTTTTTTTTTTTTTTGTGGTGTCACAGTTTTATTAGTTTAAAAGTGACTTTATTAGAATTCATATATTTATTTAGCTAAATGATTTTGCCTTAATAAAATGATGAAAAACAGGAGTGCTTATATATAAATCGTGAGTGGCAGCAATTTAGTTGAGATTTATTCTCCTGCAGATGGCAGATTTCAAATAAAAATGCGATGTTCTTCAAATATCTCTGAACTCTCAAACTTCAGAAAGTGCTTCCTCTCTGTTTTACCCTCCATCTCTTGAGAGTTGGATAAAAGCAGAAGGTTATGACTCGGGTTTAGTGTTTGTGTTCTCAGAGTCTGAGCGTTGTACAGTTTGATTCTGTTTATTGTGAATATTTTCTGTTCTGGCTACCGATACTCAAACTGAACTGCACATCAAGAATTTATATAATTTTTAATAGCCCAATTAAAATGGAGGACATCATGATAATGTTCTGTTTGCTATTGCTTTAAACGTCTGTGATCTCGGTTCATTCCACTGCTACATGCTTCACATTTTGTTTTGCCACACGATTCAGTTGGGTCTGATCCCAGGGCAGGGAATTTCTGTCAGTCAGTGGCTCTGATTCAGCACATATACTGCTGAAACTTAGATCCAATGTGTTATTTTTTTTAAGTCTAAAGCAAATCTCAAGTCATAATCAAAACTAGACTTGCGGTTCAGGTTACAAGGTTGCAGTTGAGCCAAGACACATCAAGTTTTTACATTTTTTATTTGATTATTAATTATTATATTGGTGATAAATGCATTTTGGCACAAGCTATAATAAGTAAACAATGCAGCAAGCATGTGCCAAACTTTGTAGACTCCAGACACCCATATATATAATATGAAAGCAGCAGAGGCTAGTTCAGTCCCAGCATCTCCTCAAGCAGGCTTGTGTTCTTTATATATCTTTCCTGGCCAAGTTAAAGCAAAAGTTCACCCAAAAATATTTTTACCATTCAAGATGTACACTGGTTTGTTTCTTCATCAGAAGTCCAAACAGCTGATAAAAACATCACAATAACGCACAAGTAATCCACACCACTCCACTCCATCAGTTAGTCTTTTAAGAAGACAAACAACTTTCTTGTAAGAAACAAATCCATGATAATTTTTTTTTTAATTCAAATCGATGTTTCTGACTAAAAGTCCTCAATCCATAATATTACATATCTCTAATGAAAAAGTTGTGTTGTCTGAATCTAGAGAGAAATATGCAAAGGGTCAAGCACCGTTTACAAGCAAAACAACAAAAAATACGTGGGTGGATTTTGATCTGAGAGGACAACAAGGGATGGACTTTTTCACTGGAGGAAGCTTTATTATAGATTATGGACGGAAGCGATTTTTTGAAATTAAAAACATGTTAATGATGGATTTGTTTCTAACAAACATGCAGCTTTTGCTTCACAAGATAGTTCACAAGTTAATTGATGGACTGGAGTGGTGTGGATAACTTGTGGTTTATTGTAATGTTTTCATCAGCTGTTTGGACTCTCATTCTGACGGCACCCATTCACTGCAGAGGATCTATAGGGGAGCAAGTGATGCAATTACATTTCCTCCAGATCTGTTCAGAAACCAACTTTACATCTACTGTACATCTTGGATGGCCTGAGGGTGAATAAATTATTTTTATGTGAACTATTCCTGTGCATGTGCATCATGTCCTGTAGTGAAAGTTTCGCTTCTGCACTTCAAAACTAGTTAGAAAGTAATGGCAAAAGGTCAAATTCAGGTTTATTTTGAACATGATGCATACAGTGGGTGATTTTTGTGGTGCATAGAAAAAAGGGAAGAAAACTAAAACTAGTACTCACACAAAATTATAACAAACTACTAGTAATTTTCAAGTTGTAAAATCAGTTTTATTTCAAGTTATTACTGTTTATGCATTATTAAGAAAACTATATATTTGAGCTGCTTACTTTTTCATTTGTCCAAGGTCACACAGTAAAAATATAAAAATAAAATAAAAAATAAAAACCTACCAGCTTATATTTCTAGAGGATGCTTACAAGCCTGACCTTTACTCTTAAGTACTCATAGTGATATTTCTCTTAGACCTCAGTTAAGAGAGACTACAGAGCTGTAAACCGCAAGATATTTTATGATATCTTAGAACCAAATGGTAACATCATCCAAATATGCACTTAAAATTTTTTATTAGGCAAAGCAAGTTTATGTATATAGCACATTTCATACACAATGGTAATTCAAAGTGCTTTACATTTTTTTAAAAACTGCAACAATAAAAAAAAAAACTAAGGTTACATTTTTTTATAAACAGTTAAGAATAGAAAATCATTATGCATAAAATATAGTGCAATCAGTTCGGACATTGCACAGTGCTCATTCAATAAATGCACAGCTAAACAGATGAGTTTTAAGTCTAGATTTAAATGTGACTAGTGTTTTAGCACATCTGATCTCTTCTGGAAGCTGATTCCAACTGCGGGCAGCATAGTAACTAAAGGAGGACTCCCCTTGTTTTGTGTGAACCCTTGGTATTTCTAACTGACTCAATCCTAATGATCTGAGTGGTCTGTTAGGCTTATATTCAGTGAGCATATCTGAAATATATTTCCATCCTAGGTCATTTAGTGACTTATATACGAGTAAAAGTACTTTAAAATCAATTCTAAATGTAACTGGAAGCCAGTGTAAGGACCTGAGGACTGGTGTGATATGCTCAGATTTTCTGGTTCTAGTCAGAATCGTGGCAGCAGGGTTCTGGATGACCTGCAGCTGTCTAATGGTCTTTTTGGGAAGGCCGGTGAGGAACCCATTACAATAGTCCTCCCTGCTGGTGATGAAGGCATGAACAAGTTTCTTACAAGTCTTACAAGTACAATTACAATAGAAATGACATTAAATATATATATATATATATATATATATACATGGAATTATTAAATTTCAAATAAAGATGTACTTAAAACCTACTAAATTGAGTCTGAAAAGAAATTGTATTTAATATACATTTAAACAATGGTTACATTTGAATAAATGTCTGAAAGCAATTAATTCACTTTGCGCTAAGCTATATTCTTTTAAATATAATTTGCTTAAAGGGGTCATATAACATTGCTAAAATGCAGTTTAAGATTTCAAAAACCACATTATTTTCCATATACGTACATTATTGTTTCTCCTCTATGCCCCGTCTTTCTGAAACGCATCGATTTTTACAAAGCTCATCGGTCTGAAAAGCGAGGTGCACTCTGATTGGCCAGCTATCCAGTGTGTTGTGATTGGCCGAATACCTCAAGCGTGTGACGGAAATGGTACACCCCTTACCTGGTTCTGGAACTTTCCACCGTAAAATACGCTGCACACATCTGAATATTTGGGTTGAACTGTTCTGGAACAGTGTTGTAAATAATAGTTAATTAACCAATGATTTCTAGTTCTGTCCTCTGTTGGAAGACAAAACAAAGTAGTTTCGCTTTCACAATTAGGGATAAACTTTCAAGCCTATGCATTTTACATGTGATACGAGCATATATAGGCTAAGCGTCTAAAATGCATAGGCTTGAAAGTTTATCCCTTTTGACTTGTTGTTAATGTTGAATGTAAGAATTACTTACTATAGCAACATTAAAGCGACTGTATCCAGTGATGCAAACTGTTCGACTTTCTTTTTTGTTTTTTAGTTTTATCAAATTCCGCCGTTTTAAATTGAAAGCTGGGCTTTCATTGATGGTAATTCATAATTATTGTGACGACAGTAGCATTATTCTGTCTTGCGCTTTCAAGATATTAGGAATACAACATAAATTGAATGATTGTCCGATTTTGAAATTGATGATATATCTGTATGGTTATGTACAGTATAGAGTGTTTTATATATACAGATTATGTATATAGAGCTCATCGTTTTACTGCAGTTAGTTAATATTTGTATGAATGAGAAATAAAGAGTCATATTTGTAATAGCATTCATTTGCTTTTACATTTGTACAATATTGTGATTTTTCTTTGTAGATGTACATTTCTGGATCTGGTTGATGTAATTAAACCTCACATTCAGTATTCTTTTTTAGCAATTTCTTATGATGTGGGAAGCTTTGATTATAAGACGTGAACTTTCTTTTTTTCTCCTCTTAAATCCTGTTTTCACTTCATAGCTTTGAAGACGATGTGGTGCATGTGGATGATTACAGACACAAGGCTTTCCGCCCTTAATTCATTATTTTTCGTCAAAACAATACAGGCAAATTTCCTCCATCAGCATTTTCATGACTTTAATGAATGAACTAAATGTGGAGAAATTATGCTAACTAATCCTGCACTGGCATACTCTATGATTATTCATAACAGGAAGATGCACAGCATCCAATATTTATGAGCTCACATTTTTGCAGGATTTTTTTCTGCAATGCGCTTAACATTCTTAAGTTTGCTTGTTTGTTTTGTTTAGGTCTTACTTAACTTCTTGCATCTCAATTTAACGTTTCACAAGGAAAGCGAGTCTTAATTTTATCCCAGGTAAATTTCAAGAGCTTCCTGTATCTGCAGGTGAAGCTTGAAAGCACTGACCTCGGGTGTCACCAACTTCACACATCCTATCTTAAATGATATATAAGCTACAAGAGAACATCAGCGGAATACAGACAAGCTGATAATGTATTTGATCACAGATAAAGAGATTGCTGAAAGTAAAGTGTACCTCATTCATCCTCTCCCCGAATGGCTTAAGCCTTAACACGATTTCAACAATTGTATCTGCTCAGAACATACACAGAATAACCTTTTCCTTCATATTTGCTTATCAGGATTTTACAGAGAGAGCACATAAATCTTATTGTCACACTTGAAGCGGTACCAAGAGAGCAAACTCTTTAATTAAAGCATGTACAACAGTATGCAGAGCTAGATGGGAAAATTGTGCTGGCGGCCTTTCAGTTATCAGGGGATTGGCTGTAACTCTGGGACTAATTGTAAGGCTAATTATCCGCTCTAATAAATCAATACAGTTTCATTTACTGTAACAAAATATCACTTTAAGCATTACATTATTTAATTATTGCTTATAAAGTGTACTGCTAAATGTACTGCCAAGCATTTATAGTAAACTAAAGTATACTTTAATGTAATTTCTATTGAAACATATATGTCATGTATTTAAATAGATTTGTAACTACACAAGTTGCAATTTAGTACATAGTAAAATATATGCATTTTATATAATACAGGGATAGTTCACCCAAACATGAAAATTTTGCTTATTTTTGTTTTCTTTGTGCACAAAAAGTATTCTCGTAGCTTCATAAAATTACGGTTGAACCACTGATGTCACATGGACTATTTTGATAATGTCCTCACTACCTTTCTGGGCCTTGATCGCGGTAGTAACCTTGCTGTCTATGCAGGGTCAGAAAGCTCTTGGATTTCACCAAAATTATCTTAATCTGTGTTTTGAAGAGGAACGCAGGTCTTAACGGGTTTGGAATGGCATGAGGGTGACTAATTTATGACAGAATTGTCATTTTTGGTTTAACTATCCCTTTAACTTTAAAAACACATTACGTTACAATTCTGGTATCTTACATGCATTTAGTTACATTATAAAAGTACATCTTTAAAGCATGTCAAAGGATTTTATTATTGTAATGTTTTATTATTAAAACATGATGATTTAAAGCAAAACCTTTCATTTGACATTATTACAAAGTGCACTTTTTAAAAGTGTACTTAATTAAGAGCGTACTTAAGAAACATAGCCATGAAAGTGTCTCTCTTTAAATACACTTAAGTGGCTTTTTATTTCAACGGTATACATTCATCTAATATTAATATTTATGCATCCTGAATATTGCATTGATCCTGTATGGAAATCAGTTGTAAATCTTGAAAGAGAGCAACTCTTTCTTTTTAGTTTTTTTAGTTTTAGAGCTTAGTGATGAATTAACAAAAAATACTTAAAATAACAAGCTTCTTTCTCTGAAGGGGACATTTCAGTGTAGCTCATTTCCTGTAGACCAGCGGGTAGCTAGTCCATCACTGGGCTTGTTCCATTACAAAGTAAAGCATGTCTTTTAGACAGTCTCTCAGACAGCTCTCAGAGAAAAGCAGACTGAGTAATGGCAAAAAGAGCCGTGCTCTGTCAGACTCTGCGGAGGCTCTGTATTACAGCAGAATAGCCTGTGTCAGAATACGTCTGTCTACGCACATGATTGCAAAGAATTGCTTTAGAAATCATATCTATCTTCAGTCTGAGCTCTTCAAACATAATCGCCAGAAATGATTTTGGCATAGTTGGATGCATGTGTTTTTGTTTTTCTTTATATGCATTGACAAGCCTTTGTCATTATTTGTCCAAAAAGGCCTTCGTTTCGTGTCTCCTTTTCATGTCAATGACCAAATGATAATGAAAGAAATTCAGGACCTTTTCACGGTTGTTTTGACACAGCTCTCTCCTAGTAATGCTGGTGTTGTTTGTCCTGGATAATGCCGAGGGAAAAGACCTTTTCTTTGTGTCTTCTGGCCATCTGTGCTTCATTAGTGTTTGTTCTTTCAACTTTCTCATCTGAAAAGCCTTTCATAAAAACCCTGAATATGAATAAGGAGAGGTAAAGTCATTGGGTTTACTTTAAGAACCAATTTTTGGTTCAGACTCTGCCTCATTACAAACAAAATATCATATGTAGATCTGTACTGATAATCTAACCATAATGATTCTCAGTTTGATGCATTGGACAACTGTGGCTTTCTCTTTCCATCTGTAAAGGCAGACAAACAACACAAACCATGCATTCAGAGTGTGAAATAATATAAATGTAGTGCAAACCAATTGTCTCAAGCAGATTCAACCAAAAGGGAAGTGAGCAACATGTGTGGTAAATGGGAATCGGGATGTCAGGTTTGGTTGGTGTTAAAGCTTGAGTCAACGTTTCTGGCTGAAAAAGAGACAAAGAATATACTTGAAGCTTGACGCTTCATTTCATTAGTGTCTAAACACACGGCTCACAGCAGTGACCTATAATAGACACAGAATGTTGTTGACGTTAATAGTTAGTGCCATTAGAAATGAAAAGGGACAGCTATTTCCCCAAAATAATACCATGTGCAAAATAACAAAACAGAACAGCTGGATACTGATGATCCCTTTAAATTTCACTTCATTCTGCAATGGACTAAACTCAGGATGTGCCAATATGAACATATGAACATGTATGTTCTTCAAGTCAACATGTCAAGTAGCCTGACCCCATAATGTAAGCATGAAACCGGTTGTTAGCTGTCTACTTATAGAATAATGTCATCTTTGGATTGTCACATCAACCATTCACTGTTATTTGAAAAGAAAAAAAGGATTTTACATTATCGTTTTAGCATGAAAATATGCATTTATTTGAGTAGAAGTATATTTCTGCAGCACTAGCAACATCAAATGGAATCGCAAAAATAATGTCTGCCATTGGTTGGTTAAACAGATTGTGCCACCACAAATTCATGCCATAATACAAAAAAAGCCTGAAATAAGATATGTGCTGAAAATATGCCCAAGATATTTTTTCATGTTTTATTCAACGAAAAAAATTATGGAAGGCAATTCTCACCAAAAAATAAATAGAAAAACTAATTGTCTTTTTATCACACAATTCTAACTACATCTCACATTTTTCAGTTGCAAGACAGAATTGCAAGATATAGACTCACAATTCTGAAACAAGAAAGAGTTCTAAGTTTATATTTTAACAATTCTGACTTGTGAGATATTAAATATTTTTTTTTTAAACTGCGAGAACTGAGAATTCTGTGGGAAATAATTTTTTTTTTTTTATTAGATTTATAAGTACTAATAAAAAGTCAATATGCTATACTAATATGCATGCCAATAAGCAACTAGTTAATAGTTAGAATTGGTCTACTGTACTAAACTAATGTGTCACCAAAGTTCGAATTCTCAGATAAATATCACAATTACATTTTTTATTTTGTTTTATTATCTGGCAGAAAGGGCTTCCATATAAAATACCCATCATGATTTTTTTAAGCTTTTACATGGCTTAAAAAAGGCACTTGCTAACAAGTGGCTAATGGGACTGGAGAGGATGTGGGGGGTGTTAAACGTCATCGCATCAAACAGGTAAACTCAAATACTCATCAGTCACTTTCACAGCCTCGTTGTGTGTATAATCAAGTTCCTGCAAACCATTCTAATTTAAACTTTTAAATAAAACTGAAAGAGATGCCAGAAGCTTAATGGTAGGGGGGAAAAGGATACTCTTCACCTTTAAATAGATTTCAGAAAAAACTAAATGCTTTTTGTTCCAGGTGAATTGAAGCACTGAAATTGAACCTTAACTCAACATTCTTGCTGACCATCTATCACTTTTGTGTTTGCATTTTCTGCACCATTACCTGCTAAAGGTGTCTGATGTCATTTGTGTTAAATGTGCAGAATGTATTCAAGTCCATCTTTGAGCAGGAGCAGATGTGCTTCTGAGTGCTTCATTACAGCACATCTGCACAGGTGGATGTGATGGGAGGGAAGTGTGCTCACAGAAGCGCTTTTACATCAGCACCGCCAAGACCAATCAAATATACTGCTGTGCATTGCATTGGCCTTTAGAAGGCTTTGTATAAGTTGTCCTGCAAACTTTCTGCATTTATGATCGCCTGTATATCGGCAGGGTTAATATAGTTGACTAAAACAAAAAAAAAAAACGTAATATAAAATAAACTGAGAAAAAAAAATGCATAAATGATTTTATTGCTCATTTTAATGTAGTGGTTGATGTATTAAAATAGAACTGAAATAATAATTAATAAAAAATATATTTTATATTTATATTTTAGTCAAGACCGTGTAAATGTTATAGATATCTTGTAACTTTTGCACACACAAGGATGCCAAAAAAAGAGTATACATGAAGTGGATTTATTTACAGCATTATATTACCAGACGTTTATCCACCAAAAGCAGTTCCACCACTAAAGAGATCATGTGCACAACTTGTGCACAACAAACTAATGTAAGTGCATTAACAATAATATGAGATGATCAAAAAGTTGATTTATTTCACTAATTCCATTCAAAAAGTGAAACTTGTATATTATATTCATTCATTATACACAGACTGATATATTTCAAATGTTTATTTCTTTTAATTTTGATGATTATAACTGACAACTAAGGAAAGTCCCAAATTCAGTATCTCAGAAAATTAGAATATAACTTAAGACCAATACAAAGAAAGGATTTTTAGAAATCTTGGCCAACTGAAAAGTATGAACATGTAAAGTATGAGCATGTACAGCACTCGATTATTAGTTTGGGCTCCTTTTGCTGTCACTGCAGCGATGTGGCGTGGCATGGAGTCGATCAGTCTGTGGCACTGCTCAGGTGTTATGAGAGCCAAGGTTGCTCTGATAGTAGCCTTCAGCTCTTCTGCATTCTTGGGTGTGGCATATAACATCTTCCTCTTCACAATACCCCATAGATTTTCTATGGGGTTAAGGTCAGGCGAGTTTGCTGGCCAGTTAAGAACAGGGATACCATGGTCCTTAAACCAGGTACTGGTAGCTTGGTGCCAAGTCCTGTTGGAAAATGAAATCTGCATCTCCATAAAGTTGGTCAGCAGCAGGAAGCATGAAGTGCTCTAAAACTTCCTGGTATACGGCTGTGTTGACCTTGGACCTCAGAAAACACAGTGGACCAACACCAGCAGATGATATTGCACCGAAAACCATCACTGACTGTGGAAACTTTACACTGAACCTCAAGCAACGTGGATTATGTGCCTCCCCTCTCTTCCTCCAGACTCTGGGATCCTGATTTCCAAAGGAAATGCAAAATTTACTTTCATCAGAGAACATAACTTTGGACCACTCAGAAGCAGTCCAGTCCTTTTTGAAGCGAGACGCTTCTGACGATGTCTGTTGTTCAAGAGTGTCTTGACACAAGGAATGCGACAGCTGAAACCCATGTCTTGCATACGTCTGTGTGTAGTGGTTCTTGAAGCACTGACTCCAGCTGCAGTCCACTCTTTGTGAATCTCCCCCACATTTTTGAATGGGTTTTGTTTCACAATCCTCTCCAGGGTGCAGTTATCCCTGTTGCTTGTGAACTTTTTTTCTACCACATCTTTTCCTTCCCTTCGCCTCTCTATTAATGTTCTTGGACACAGAGCTCTGTGAAGAGCCAGCCTCTTTTGCAATGACCTTTTGTGTCTTGCCCTCCTTGTGCAAGGTGTCAATGGTCGTCTTTTGGACAACTGTCAAGTCAGCAGTCTTCTCCATGATTGTGTAGCCTACAGAACTAGACTAACAGAGCATTAAAAGGCTTTGCCTTTGCTTAGTTTTGAGTTAATTAGCTGATTAGAGTGTGGCACCAGGTGTCTTCAATATTGGACCTTTTCACAATATTTAAATTTTCTGAGATACTGAATTTGGGATTTTCCTTAGATGTCCCTTATAAACATCAAAATTAAAAGAAATAAACATTTGAAATATATCAGTCTGTGTGTAATGAATGAATATAATATACAAGTTTCACTTTTTGAATGGAATTAGTGAAATAAATCAACTTTTTGATGATATTCTAATTATATGACCAGCACCTGTATATATCTTCCTGCATGAGTGTACTGTATATATGCAGATAAAGTTGAAGTTATTATATATTCAACTTTATATAAAGAGCTGAGCAATAATATAGTTAAATTTTGGGACAAAAAATCAGAAAATTGCTTTATAGTGTATTTTGCTTTACTATGTACACAAAGTTGGAAATAATATATAACAAACTGTGTAGTTAGAGCTGTGCCATTATATAGTTTATTATTTTTTGTTTTACATAAACAACTAAACAGCAGAGATTTGCTTTATTATAGAAATTGCTTTATGTGGATAATGTATGAATGCAGGTAAAGTAGGTTGTACTAAATATCCATCTTTTAATATATCGCTGAGCAATAATGTATAGTAGTTTTGATTTTTATGATTTAAAAATCAAGCAGTTGAGATTTGCTAATTGTGCGCATGTATCCATGTAAGGTTGGATATTATTAGATGAGTTGAATTTGTTATTAATTATTCATGTGTTAATTAATGTGAGTTATTAAGACGTGGTGATTTGGGAATTATGAATGTTCAAATTATAATAATTGGGTTTAGTGAGAAGTCTACTTACTACTTGTGTACTATTAGTTTGAGTTCATTAGTTTATTATTATCGAGTTGAAAAGTTGTCCTCGTCTTTTATTTTATTTTTTTAGATACATTTTTTGCTGTTTTGCCTTTATTCTGATAGGAGAGTGTTTAGAAAGGATGCAAAGTTGGAGAGAGCCGGGGGACGGGATCGAAAAAGTTCTGCGAGCTGGGACTTGAACTCAGTATGGCCAAAGCGCAATCGTGCTGTATGTCAGGGACGAGGGACAAGTCAAATCCTTTCTGTGTTTTATTGAGCTTAACTTGTACTGAACTCAAAATATACCTCAACCATTTGAACTATATAACCATTTGATATATTGCATGCAAGTGAACCAAAGGGACGTGAAGCTTTTGGTCATAAATGAGCATTAATAGCATGCAGGTTTGTAAGTAACATAAGTAGTGCTTTCTGTGTAGTATGCTTCGCTTTACACATTAGAAGATATTTAGAGTAGGTAATACTCCTTCCAGACAGATAATATTTGTGATATGTCTGTATGCGTGATCTTGCATTGCCTCCACCCCTTTGACCTTGTCAATATCTGTAGTAAAATTGATTTAAGCAGTGTCTAATGCTGCTCTTGGGTTTTATTTTATCTGTAACTCTAGAAAGCATGCTTGTCCTTCTTGACTTGTGGTCTCTTTGGGCAGTGACCTGTTTGTTCCTTCGTTTCCAAACTGCGTTTTTGACGCCACAAGCAGGTGGTCATGTCTGGGAGCCGACTGGAGAGTAGTGAGGCATTGACTCTCGCAGAAAGCTGTGAAGTGTCCAGGCTCATTAAAGCACACTTGTCCGCGCAGAGGTGCATATGCATTATAGATGTGGAGAAACACTGAGAAAATGTGACGGGTGGCAGCAGAAAGGAAAAAGTCATAAAATGAGTTGTAAAATCATAGTGGACTCTGAGGAGAATGTTGAAACAATGAAACTATCCAGACCTCATAATATACCGAACCATAAATGTGTTACATCTTTAGAACATTGATATAGTGTTAGAATTCTAGATTTTTTTCACACATAAGAGATATCTTTTAATAGCATTAACTACTTACTTCAAAGTAAGTAAGATTATTGGATAACGCTTTACAATAAAACACTATTTCAGCCTTTATTTAATTCAGTGTGTTGCTTACCAGTTGTTTGTATTTATTAGGGAGATTTATCAACCATTTCTGAGTGAAAATTGTTCACCGAATATTTTTCAGTGTAGAATTTTACATTTTCTAATGACACTAGTGGTCCTTTTTTTATGCTGAATTCATTGGCATAATAATAAGAGTTGCGTTTAGTATTAACTTGGTCTTTCCAGAAGCCCAAAACAAAAACGAGTCAAAAAATTGTTAACTGCATCATCATGTGTTTGATTCGTTTCAGAATTAGCTTTGTGGTCCCACATCTCCGCCAATAATCAATCTTCATCAATCCGAAATGAAGCAGTTTTGTATTGTAGCATATGGTGAGCAGAAGTTCAGGTCCCGTATTAGAAACCAGAGAAACATTCAGTTCATTTGGGAATTGACTGTGTGCCCACTGCAGCAAAACAGCATATGTCCTGTGTTTTACAGATGTATTTTTGTACTAAAATTGGATATTAGTTTCAATTTTGTATTCGTCCTTGACCATTCCGTTGAAAATCCGTTGCACTTTAATGTGTCACATAAATGACAGGTTTAAAGTTTAAAGTTTGAAGAAAAAAAAATAATATTGTGAAATATTATTACATTTTAAAATAATAGTTTTTTATTGTTATATATTTTAAGATGTAATCTATTCCTGTGATGCAAAGCTGAATTTTCAGCATCATTACTCCAGTCTTCAGTGTCACATGATCCTTCAGAAATTATATTATGTTGATTTATTGCTTCAATATTTATTGCTATTAATTGATCAAAAGGCATTGATAATGTTACAAAATATTTATTTTTTTAAAAATCCTGAAATCACTGTTTCCACAAAAATATTACGCAGCAAAAAAAAAAAAAAAAACAATGATAAAACCAAGATCCATTATTAACCATTTATAATAATTGAGCAGCAAATCAGCAAATTAGAATGATTTCCTAAGGATCGTGTGACACTGAAGACTGAAGTAATGATGCTGAAAAGTCAGCTTTGATCACAGGAATAAATTACATTTGAAAATGTATTCAAAAATTAAACAGCTTTTTAAAAATGCAAAAATATTTCACAACATTGCCATTTTTACTGTATTTTTCAGCAAATAAAAACAGCCTAGATGGGTGTAAGAGACTTATTTAAAAAACATTACGAAATCTTAATTATCCCATATATTTGACTGTCATCGTGTATTCTTTTTAACTGGCTGCATTCAAAATTAGTGATGCACCGAAATGAAAATTCTGCGCCGAAACCGAAACCGAAAATTTAGGATGCACTTGGCCGAAAACCGAAGCTGAAGCCGAAAATGGCTTCTTTTAAAAACGTATATATATATTGCTTGGATTTAATGGATCTGAATTGAAAAATCACAATATAATAATCAAACTTTTATTAACAGTTACATAACAAAAAGTAAAATATTTTTAACAATAAATATAAATAATAATTATTCTTCAAGTTTTATGTTCCATCAAATAAAATAGTTTTTTTTTTAAATTGTGCAAAAAAAATCCACAATTTTGGAGATTTTTGCAGAACAAATGCTACATATTGCAACTTTGGTGTCCTCTCGTATAGGGCTGTCACTTTTGTGAAAAAATATCCTGTTCCATTTTTGAGACATAGGCAAAGTGTTCATTGAATCGTTAGTAAATTGCCTATATTTGGCGTTGATCCGTTTTTCAATGCCAAATATAGGCAAATCCACCGACAACTAAACAGGCATTAGGGCGAACGTAAAGAGGGCGCTTGAGACGCGCACAAGTCAGCAATGTGGACTGCCGTAACATCAATGAAAAACATTACTGAAGGCTACATTGATATTATGCACTAATAGGCTCTGTGTGTGTGTGTGTGTGTGTGTGTGTGTGTGTGTGTGTGTGTGTGTGTGTGTGTGTGTGTGTGTGTGTGTGTGTGTGTCAGAACCTGCAGTTGCTGTGTGACGCGCGTTCGCTGCGAGCGTATAGTGACGAGCTGGACGCGCTCCGAGAGAAGGCCGTTAAAATCGATTCCCTATTTTCGTTTTCGAAACGAAAAATGCCCTTTGACATGCTTAATCTTTGATAGGCAGACGCGTGATAACAGCTCGACCGTGAGTGAAACCTAAGCGCTTGCTCACGGATGGGAGGGGCGGGTGACATTCATTTTCGGTTTACGTTTTCGGCTGTTTTTTTTTATTTCGGCCCGAAACCGATAATGCCATTTCGGCCGAAAATTTTCGGCGGCCGAAATTTCGGTGCACCCCTATTCAAAATAGTAATCAGTTGAACTTGAACATTCATAAATGATTAAATAATTAAGGACTCAATAGGCACGGAGTTATTGGAATGACCCTCAAGCACAGACATGCTCATCTGTGTGTTGTCTGTGTCAATCATGTGCTAAAACTTTTGTTGTACTTCAGAGACTCTTCAAGATTTTATGTTAAATGGCTAAAGGCATGTTATGGGATGGATGGATATAAATCTCACATTTGATTTATGAGCCCACTGTCACCTGCTGTGCATATCAGAGTTTTGTTCATCTCAGAAAAAATGTTCCTGTAAATGGCAAAAATGCATCATGACCGACTCGCCTTGTTCGTGCATTGATGGAATGATATCAGGCATGAAGCATCCTTGTTTATTAATAATCTCAGTTTAACATTGATTTAAGGATGAATACTTTATGTTTTATTATTTGAATTTATGTTAGCTAATTCAACGTACTGTTATGGGACACCTCTGGTGCAAGATTTGGTCATTTTCACTGCATGGCACGCTCAATAGTTTCACCTCTGACTCATTTGCATATATCAATAGTCAAAAAAAGAAATCCCAGGATTTTATGAGTGAGACCTGCGACATCATTTCATTTATAATGTGCATGCTGAATACTATATGATCATGCATCAGGACAATAACACTGCTATATATCTCATGGTAGCAGCACCTATAGCAAGATATCGTGTAAAATAGCTGCTTGGGGATTTTTGGGTGCATCTTTAATTTAGGCTGAGGTCTTTAGTAAAAGTAGCATGACTACAAAGACAACCCTGATGGTTAGTGCTGTCACCACCCAGACAAATGACCTCAATTGCTTGTCAGGGGTCTCACACCATCTGCCAAAAGAGCCACTTTCTCCCCACAAAGGAATATAATCCATCACTTCTTCTGTTGCTGAGTATCAAGGACTTTCTTTGAAATAACTTCAATAATAGTCACCAAGTAGTCTGAGATACACCACCAGTCAAAAGAATGGACCAGAAAAATGTTAAAACAAATCAAAACCATATTATATTTGACCTTTCTGAAAACTGGTGCAATTTGTCTAGAGACTCCAGCTTTGCTACACAGAAGTTTTATCGACCATATTAACCCAGTTTCTTTGTGTTTTGGACACTTTGGGCCCTATAATACACCCGGTGCAATGCAACGCAAGGCCAGGGCAAGTGTGTTTGATAGTTTCAGTCCGGCGCCATTCGCATTTTCCCGTCCAGCGCCACGTCGTTTAATTAGAAAAAGCATTTGTGCTAATTTTTGCAGCCATGGGCGTGCTGGTCTAAAAAAGATGTGTGTTCAGGCGCATTGCTGGCGCATTGCTATTTTAAGGGGCTGAAAATAGACTGCACCATAGACCAACTCAATCCTGGTCTAAAGTCTGGCACAATGTTTTTTCTTTGTTATTTAAAGAGTATATTAGTATAAGCAGGTCCACAACGAGCATACACCCTGCTTATTAAACACAGGGCTCAGCAGCACACAAACATATTAAAAATATTAAATATTAAAGGATTGCAATGCATAAGATTTTTTTGTAGGCTAATTAAATATATATATAAAAATGCCTACATGCCATAATGGATAGTCATCGCATGTATCAGAATAAGGCTATCTATTTGCTCGCACAAGAGCAGCTCTGTTTCATCTCGGAGACGCGTTCTGTCTTTGCGCTTGCCAAATTCTGCACAACTGGCTCTTAAAGGGAATGGAAGATGAGACTCTGATTGGTTTATTGCACATTACGCCCAAAAAACACCCATTACTCATTAAGAGAATACGGACAACCCGTTTAGACCATGCGCCGGGTGCGCCAACCATTTTTCCGTCGTTAAATAGCAAAAGTGGATTTGGACATGCCCTGAGTGCACCTGCGCATGCGCTTTACACTTTGCACTTAGATAATTAAAATAGGGCCCTTTGTCTGCTTTCCTTCTTGATTTTACTTCTTTTTTTTATTACATTTATTTAATGCTTTTTGCATTTATTTTAAGAAATTAATACAAAACGAAAAACAAGTCTACAAAACTATTTTTCAAGCATAAAAATGACATACAAGTATATAAAAATGTTATATCAAAATATTGTTTAAATCATAAAAAAAAATCAAACAATGAATGAATACAAAACAATTTTAAGCATTTAAGCATAAACATTTAGATCAAATAATAATAAAAAAAGATAAAAAATAAAATTGTGATGTTTTTTCCAATCTTTATTTCATGATTGCTATGCCTTTTAGTCAGACCACGAAACTGTATATGGCTGTTGCCATACAAATTGATGTTTAGCCCTTGTGATGCTGAATGAAGATGCAGGTGTATTGAGCTCATCTGTTGTTCTTGATATCACTTCAACAGCTCCCCACAGGAAATTCAATCTTGCTACATAAGCGTACATGTGTTGAAGTGAAGGCCACACTCATTATCGGTAGTGCAACAAACAATAAGTGTGTTTAGTCCTTAACAAGAGAGCATGCCATGCAAGAATACAGATAGTTTCTAATTGATTATGAGACCACTGTGTGACATAAACTAAACAAATGTTTTCTAGGATTGCAAGTTTATATCACAATTCTGACTTTATAACAATAAAGTAATAATAATAATAATAATAATTTCAATAAAATGTCAGAATTGTGAGTTGACTTTTTTCCTCACAGTTGGACAATTCCCAATTACGATTTTATATCTCAATTCTGAGAAAAGTCAGAACAGCAGGATATAAACTTGCAACTGTGAAAATAAAAGTCAGAATTGCAAGATAAAAAGTCATAATTACCTTTTTTGAACGATAAAGTCATAGCAATATGATATAGTCATAATATTTTGAGAATAAACTATATTGCATGAAAAAAGATTATTAATGTGAAAATTCCACCTACTCCACACAAAAAATAAAGTCTGTGGCATCCAACCTTTCATTCATCACATGTACTTAACTTTAAAAATAGTAATACAAATTTTCTAAAGGTTGAAGCTTCAAAGTGATTTTATTAATAAACCCATTTAAGGAACGAGAACTGGTTCCTTGTGGAGATGGGACAGGTTTAGCTTTCACTGCAGGGATCAGATGTCCCCACAACGACACTAAAACCTAAAATCACCAACTGTATGTTGTGAGAATCAGCAAAGTGCACTCACGAGGAAACCGACTTAATAAACCTAGTCTTTATGAAAAGCTAAACATGTAGAAAGATTTATGTCCTGGTTAGGTTGAGGTTTGGGGGTTAGAAAATATCTTTCGCTCAGCACAAAAACAAAAAGAACAAGTCCTCAATTCATTCTAACAGACTTCACAGAAAGACAAAACTAAAAACTAAACCAGGATCTGCACGAAACGACACATCCATGCCTCCTTTGCTTCATGAACTCATGTCAGCATGCTCCGTTCAACCCTGATTGACGTGGTGACACTCACGCTGTATCTTCTAGGTAGCGCTTGCCTTCAGAACGGCAGCAGGCGTGGAGTTATGGCACGGCTCAAGAAGCTGTTCCTATGCTCTTCTACCAAAGCACCATCCACCACGACCCAAAGCAAGTCCTCTTTCAACACAAGCCTCCAACATCTTTCAGTTTATTGTCCACGCTCTTGTGAAAAAGAAGTGTGCTCGATTCTATTGAACGTGTGTTTGTGGTGTACTTCAAATCTTAACAGTATATTTTTAAAAACTGTACTTGCAGATTATATAATATTAAGAAAAATAAAAGGCCACTTAAGTGTACTTTAAAAGGCGGTTCACCCTAAAAAAGAAAATTCTTTCATCATTTACTCACCCTCTACTTTTCAAAACCTGTGAGAGTCTTTTTTCAGTTGAACACAGAAGAAGATATTTTGTAGAATGTTGGTAACCAAACATTACATGTGAACTGTTCCTTTAAGAACACCATGCACTTTCTAATAATGTCAAATTAAATGTTTTACTTTGAAGTACATTTTATATTTTTCAGTATTGCATTTAAAGTTAATATATTTAAGATTCAGTAAATGTGTAAATGCAAATTAAATGCGTGGCATACAAGTTTAAACAGAAATGACATTAATGTATATTTTAGTTTACCATAAGTGCTTGACAATACATTAAGCAGTACACATTAACAATATTTCAAAGACAATAGAAGTAATTATGAAATTACATATAAAGGTGTACTTAAGACCTACTTAAGTGGGATATACTGTATATATAATTAACATTACATTCAATATTATAGTTCACACTTAAGTATATATTTTAAAGTCTTTTATTTCCATTTATTTTTTTTCATATTATGCTAAAGTGTACTTCTTCTTCACCAGGGTAGTGTCAATCCTTTCATTACTTTTTCTTTAACTCTTAACTATTTCATCTTTGACCTCTGTATTTCTCAATATCTCACTCTTGTCATCATTTGTTTTTTGTTTATTTGTTTTTTGTTTTTTTATGTAAGCCAAAGACATTTGTACTCTTATTCAATATATACAGTATATATTCAAGAAACAACATTGCATCAAATCCTTAATATAAATAGCATTGAATTCTGGAAGTGAACTATAAATGATTAACTGTCATAGTAATTGTTGATTGTTAAATTCCTCTATTTGTATTTTTAATGAACAGCTTTAGATGCCAAGGTATGCTGCCATTGAATACTAATGCATTGTGTTATGAAACAGGCCTTTAGCATGAAGCGGTAATGATACTACAGTTACTATGATTGGTTGTGTCGTGATCGCTATACTCCCAGAAGGACGAGATGAGAAAATCATGTTTATATCCCAGCCAGCAATGACATATGGGGCCCAGATGGGTTAAGTACGGGTTCCATGGTTACTGTGTGGGCATGGGCTTTGACTGGGTGAAATCAGCGGGTCCCATGTAGGTTTTGTAGTCCCACATAGGAAGCCCATATGAGCTGATTACATGGGCCCCATAAGGGACAGGCATGGGCCAATTGGGCATGGGTTTGAACTGAGAACACATATATGGGTCCTGCATAGCATATTTATGGTCCAAGTGGGCATGGGTTTGAACTGGGAATGCATATATGGGTCCTGCATAGAATTTTTATGGGCCAAGTGGCCATGGGTTTGAACTGGGAACACAAATATGGGTCCTGCATGGCATATATATGGGCCAAGTGGCCATGGGTTTGAACTGGAAACAACATATATGGGTCCTGCATGGTGCATTTATGGGCAAAGTGGGCATGGGTTTGAACTGGGAACACATATATGGGTCCTGCATGGCATATCTATGGGCTGAGTGGAGATGGCCGGATGGGTTTGATCTGGGAACGCATATATGGGTCCTGCATGTGCTAAATTGGGTTTGAACTGGGAACACATGGGTCCTGCATGGCAGAGGCGCAAAGTAACTATGTAGGCCTATTGAGTTATGTAATTACTTACTGTACAATTTTTAGTAACTCTACATGTAGGCTAATCAAGAACGTTGAGATTGAGTAATTGTAACTCAATACATTTCAAGTCACGCTAGTCACCAAAGAACAAACATTGCATACATGTAGATCTTTTGCCAAAACAATCCATCAGTCATTTTTGTTAGTCGAGCAGAAAATGAAAAATGTAACTTCCCAAAAATGTAAAAAACATAAAAATAGGTCAAAGTTTACGCTGTGTTGAATTATGTTGATTAGTGGACTCTCAGAAAGGTTGCAGGCCTACCGTAACACTTCAAATAATAGCCCAGTCCCAGACGCCTGTCCCTTGGGGCAGAAACACATATTTAGACAACTAGGGATGCTCGATATTATTGGCCGATATTGGCTTTAAAATTCAATATTGTAAATATTGGTATCGATTTAAAGACCCTTACAGAGCCCACTTTAAGCCCATGGGGCATTCACGGTTGAATCCTGGTGCAAGCCCACTTTAAACCCCTTTAGGCAGGTGGGGCTCAAATGGGTCTGACATGAATTACCCAGTTAAGACCGACATAAGACCCTTACAGGTCCCACTTAAAACCCATCTTGGCATCCACGGCTAGCCCCCGTGTGGATCCCTCTTCATGCTCTTGTGAAAAAGAAGTGTGCTCGATTCTATTGAACGTGTGTTTGTGGTGTACTTCAAATCTTAACAGTATATTTTTAAAAACTGTACTTGCAGATTATTTAATATTAAGAAAAATAAAAGGCCACTTAAGTGTACTTTAAAAGGCGGTTCACCCTAAAAAAGAAAATTTGGTCATCATTTACTCACCCTCTACTTTTCAAAACCTGTGAGAGTCTTTTTTCAGTTGAACACAGAAGAAGATATTTTGTAGAATGTTTGTAACCAAACAGTTGACATTACTATGGAAGTCAATGGCTACCATCAACTGATTGGTTAGCAACTTGAGGGTACAGTAAACAAATGATGTCCGAATTTTAATAATAATAGTTTAATTTTAATAATAATAGCCCAGTCCCAGACGCCTGTCCCTTGGGACAGAAACACATATTTAGACAACTAGGGATGTTCGATATTATCGGCCGATATTGGCTTTAAAATTCTATATCGTAAATAAAGCCCATAAAGCCCACTTTAAGCCCATAGGGGCATTCACAGTTGAATCCTGGTGCAAGCCCACTTTAAACCCCTTTAGGCAGGTGGGGCTCAAATAGGTCTGACATGAATTGCCCATTTAAGACCCTTGCAGTATCCTTACACTTCCCAATTTTAGTTTGTCTGGGCTTCAACGGCTTGCCCCTATATGGATCCCGGGTGCAAGCCCATTTTGGGGCCCACATTTGCCGCCCATGAAGCCCTCATCTGGGCCCCACATGTCATTGCTGGCTGGGATGTGTCCATTCTGATTGCCAGTCATTTGATGAGCTGTCTTCTGTGGATCAAAGGTTCATATGTTAACCATTAATCTTCCACGCTTCAGGTGTCACAGTAATCACTGTGCCTCCCAAAAGCACCCGTCACCTCTGATTAATGTTATGAGACTCACTCTACATTGTTTTACTGGTTTCTGTTCCTCGCTCATTATTTTTAAAGATTATTCAGCCTTTAGGGGTGTAAATAATGTGTAAATCTCGGACACAAGTCATAATGGATGCTAGAAGACCTAATTTAATGAAGAATTGTCCAGAAAAAAATCCAGTTGTCCAGAAATACCTTTTTAATAAGGGTTCAAATATGAGCTGAAAGCTTTTTTAGATTTAAGGCTAATGTGGTTGAGACACCAAGGCCTGTTAAGATCCTATTGACAGATGGAAAGCCAGATCAAATTGCTTTAAATAATTGAGATTTGCTCTAAAACCTTGTAAGTCTGCCATAATGGTACATGTTTGCTATGTGATGCTGCTTTAATACAACAATTCATTAAACAAGAAGTTAATATTCGGTAACTTGCATTTTTGACGATAAATTAACAGTTAATTTGTGTATTTTTGCTTTGCCAAGGAAAACAGTTTCAAAGTCAAAGCAGAAAGAATTATTGGTCATCTTTTGAGCAATATGAATCAGTGCTTTTGAACAAGTTGGTTTAGTGAATGATTTAATGACTCATACATGTTCTCACTTGTTTTGTTGATGAATGAATCAGTGTTTTGTGCAAATTGGTTGAGTGAATGATTCAGTGACTCACTCATACAGACCTGTGCTGCGTCCCAATGTGACTACATGCACTGCACCCATAAAGTATGTACTCTTTTGGTGAAGAAAAAGTACACACTTGTGACTTTAATAGACTGTTTTGTCGCATAGTAATATGCACTCTGTCACTGTAAACTGGGCTGTCAATTATCTTATCACAGTTAACATCCTCCAAATTTTATTTAATTGATCTTCCTACCTTATTGGAGAGAAAAGAAGTAGCACGTTGATCTGCTAGCCATGGGTTTTTATGCAGAGAGCTCTGCTCATATGTTTGTATAATGATGCATTCAAAAGTTAATATAAAATTGTAAAAAGTCCACATTGTTGCAGATGAAATATAACACAGATAACATTACATAAATATTTTGGTAGCACTTTATTTTACAGTCTTGTTCCCCATGTACATACTATGTACTTATTATAGTAGTTACAATAACTATGTAATAACTAGGTACTAACCCTGAACCTACCCCTAAACCTAACCCTACCCCATGTATTACCAGAACTTTCTTAGATAAATACACTGTAAGTTCACTATAAGTATATGTAAGTACACATACTGTAAAATAAAGTGCAACCAATATTTTTTACTAGGTTAAATGTTGATTATTAGTAACTCAAACCCCTTAATCTAAATGCACACATCAGTCATGTTTGTATTTTTTTTTAAGCTTTTTATTCGTGTTTGTGGTTCTGAACCGAATCCTTCACAAGAGCGCAATGGATTGTGGGCAATATTAGCCATTGACGTACTCTTCAAAAATCTGCCTGAAATAGTAGACCATCAGGTGAACTTTGGTATATGCTTTTCAGCATACTATGCTTTGGCACACACTTATTCTAATCTCACATACTATTTAGTAGAGATGCACCGACACCACTCTTTCCAGTACTTGTCCGATACTTTTATTTTTGGTACTTGCCGATACCAAGTACCTATACTGTATATATATATATATATATATATATATATATATATATATATATATATATATATATATATATATATATATATATATATATATATATATATATATATAATTTTTTTATATTGGGTACAGAAACCAAAAGAGTATGTATAATGTTAGCTGTTAGCTTCATTTATTAAATAGATAACAGTCAAAACAACATTTATTCAGACACCTTCAACCTTTCTCACATTATCAGTTTATTCTCTAAAGTTTAGAAGATAGTAATAAAATATGACAAGAACTCAGAATTAAAATGTGTCAGAAGAAATACATTTTTATAATATTAGATAAGACGAAGGTATGTAATGGATTACAATCAACCAAAAATGATTCAGACAGTTGTTAGTATGACAGTATTTACACAACTATCAATACTTAGTCGGGCAACACTTAGCCTTAATGACTGTCTGTAGACTCCTGGGCATGCTGTCATCCAGCTTCATACAAACTTGAAATCCAATTTTTTACCATACTCGGTCTGAATAATTTTTGGTCCCAAATTTTTGTAGCAGTTTTACTGGTAGTCTACTGTATGAAGACATTTTGGGTATAATTTGTCACAGTTTACTTTATCTTGCCATCCTCACTTACATAAATGAATTATAGTGTCCTGCACCCACTATAGTAAAGTAGTTTTTTTTATCTATAACGTGCTGCGATTTTATATTCCAAAGCCGCTCATATAATACAGAAACACTCAAGCAAGACAAGCTCGCCCATCTCTGCTGCTGTACGCTCAATCCATTCAGTGTGCTTTATCAGCTCGAACATGTCAGCTAGGCAGGCGTTAATACTAAATGTTTAACATTATATTCATTGCATACATATACTTTGTGGACATCCTCAATGTCTAATAAGTCCATTCTGCTGTCTGTTGTTCTGTTGTCGGTGTTTCTTTGTCTGATTATGGCACTTATCACATTTGTGTGGTATCGATGTTTGTAATGAGTACGAGTACGGGAGCTCAGTATCGGACCCGATACCGATACTAGTAACATTATCGGTGCATCCTTACTATTTAGGATGGATAGAATGAACATGGGGACGCAGGGATTCCCTTGTTTTGTTCATGAATTAATCAGTGTTTTTGACTGAACCAGTTGAGTGAATGATTCAGTTTTTACTCCTACAGTTATTTCACTTTTTTGTTCATAAATAAATCAGTGTTTTCGAAGAAAAATTGTTTGAGTGAATGATTGCGACACATTTTTAAACAGTGGCTGCGTCTGAATTTGCATATTCACTTGAATGAAGTGATTGAAACAAATTGGTTGAAGTAAATGATTCAATGACTTGCTCATAAAGTCACGTGTTGATGTATTGTTTTTGATGAAAAATATGTTTATATAATATTAGATTTAGATTAAATTTTAGATTAGGTTTATATAATGTATTTGATGTACAACATTTAATGACATCTAAAATTTAAATTATATTTTAGATGTCATTAAATGTTGTACATCTCATATTCACTGTGGAATACAAAGTCTTCAATGGTTTTTGTTTTGTCATTATTTGGTCCACTACTTATTGATCAAAAATAGAATTTTAGATGAACACTGTGAATCTGAGTATGAAGAGATGGATCGTAAACCTGAAGTTCTGTGTTTCTCTCCAGATAGTGTCGAGGATGAGCTGGAGCTGTCTGCTGTGCGCCATCGACCAGAAGCTTTGGAGCTGCTGGAGGCTCAAACGCGTTTCTCACGCAAAGAGCTTCAAATCCTCTATCGGGGCTTTAAGAATGTGAGTTAATGCTTTTGACTTCAAAAACAGAGTTTGATTTTTTTTTTTTTTTTTTTAATTCAATTGCATTTAGAATGAGGATATTGATTATTATTATTTATTTTTAATTATTATTATTATTATGTCTTTTGACTGTTGGTTTGATGTTGAACATGCCAAACTATCACGCTTGCTACAATAATCAGGTCAGCAAAGGTCTCTAGAGTGTCCCTGAGGCATAAATGTCCTTTCTCACCTCTGGTGCTCAATGTAATGAGACAACACCGAATTAACTCGACCCAAATTGTCAGGTGACAAAGCGTGAGAGTGGCACAATGGTCCTTTATTATCAGACTCTCAAGGGGAGATATCAGAAGACTGTAATCCTTCCTTCAGACTGCACACAAACACACACACACACACACCACTGGCAGGTGATGACTGCACTGAGGTTTTCTAGCACCTCATTCGTTTTTCCATGTGGTGTCTCAGATACTGTTAATGTTAAACTACTGTTTTCATTTTTTGTTATTTGACATTTAATATCACCTGTCATTTCCACTTCTTTTTATTGGATTTTTAACTATCAATTCCTAAACTCCTTCAAAAGAGATTTAATTAGTAAATCATTGTCAAGGGTCCTGTCCCAAATTCTGCCCTAAGCCCTCACGTTCCTCCTCTGACTGCACACTTTGATGATGTAGTTTTAGGACTGAGCAAAAGGGCACATGGAAGGCATATGAGCTTTCTTCTGAAACCTCAAATATTGAACTGGCCACCCTATGCTCTTGTGAATTTCACAGACTTGCACATGCAACAGCTTTTGCAAGTGTGCAACATCTCATCAAGTGTGTCATGTGGGACAGGCCTGGCTCACTACAGCTTGTTATTCTCATTTTGCTTTGCTTCTGTAATAGTAGTCTTTGAACTGTTATAACTGCTATTAGAAACGGTTTTCTCTTTATCCATTAACATCTTTTTCTCTATTTCAAAGGACACCAGTGTTGGTCAGAGAGAAAAGTGTTTGTTCATTTATTTATTGGCATAAACTATGATTTTTTTTTTAGAAGAAAGAATTAATACTTGTATTCAACAAGCATGAATTACATTTATCAAAAGTGAAATTAAAGACATTTATAATGTCACAAAAGATCTCTATTTGAAATAAATGCTGTTATTTTGAACTTTCTATGAATCAAAAAATCCTGAAAAATGTATCACGGTTTCCACCAAAAAAAAATAAATAATAATAAAGCAGCACAGCTGTTCTCAACACTAATAATGAGAATTGTTTCTTGAGCAGCAAATCAGCATATTGGACTGACATCTGAAGATCATGTGACACTGAAGACTGGAGTAATGATGCCTAAGAGTTTAGCTTTGCATCACAGGAATAAATTACATTTTAATATATTTAAATAAAAAAAATAGTTGTTTTAAATAGTAGTAACATTTTACAATATTAGTGTTCTTACTGTATTTTTTTTAATCAATTAATTGCAGCCTTGACTTCTTTCCAAAACATAAAAAAATCGAAACCCCAGATTAAACTAATTTAAAGGGATAGTTCACCTGAAAATTGGTGACTGTAGCCATTGATTTCCATAGTATGAAAAAAATATGTTGAGGTTGAGGTCTATCATCAATTGTTTGTTTACAAGGATTTTATTAAATTTTTACGGAGCCCCGCACATGACATGCAGGAAAAAATATTAGGCTAATTCGTGTGCACGATTTACTAATTAGTTCCCTCAATGTACTAAAACGTGCACACGATTACTATTGCATTCCCTCGATTTACTATTGTGATTTGCTAAATCGTGCGCACAATTTATAATTTATTCCGGAATCGTTTAAAAGTTTAAATTTCGATTCCTAGTTTTGATTCCTAGTCCGCCGACCGGAAGAAGAAGAAACCTCTGAACACCAACAAAGAAGCGTACACTGGAAGTGTTGGCATAATCGAGCGAGTCAAACATGGATAGCGTGCGTCGGCAGTCCTAATTGTGGTTTAACTTTCCTAAACAGAACGAAATCTCGGCAAAATGCAACATTTGCATTAAGATTGTTTCGTGCATAGGAGGGTGCACGTCGAACATGATAATGCACCTCCGTGTTCATGGAGTAGAAATAAATATGTGCCCCGTCTTTGACGCGCTGTGCCTACCGTCCTCCCTGCCTCTTTTTTCTCCTATTTATCCGTTCAAGCTTCTTCTACACACAGCGAACGTGTTTTCTCCACAGCAGGAGATAATAAAGTTATCTGTCCAGAACGCTCACGCATCCTGCCTGAGAAGGCAGATATGATAATTTTCCTAAACAAGAACTGTTTCTGATTTTATACTGTACCTGCTGCTAATCTATACTGGGTTTTACAAGTTGTTTCTGATTGTAGGACCCTTTTATTTCTGCGATGCAGAAAACGCGGACGAAATCGCAGAATCCAGTCATAAAAACGAAATTTACAGTTTAACGTGGAATGTCACAGAATTTGCCAAATTTTGAATGAATTAATCAAAAGTTGGTCATTGCACTTACATCAAATAGCGATATGGACTAGTATCTGTAAATATTAAGCCGGAAAAGTCTATTTAAATATGAATCCTGCATGTTCTGCGTGTCTGTGTTAATGAATGGCGCAGAAGCACGTCTTCATTCATCACACACACGGAAGCGCGCGTGACGCTCACTGTGATTTCAGAGTCTGTCGTCTCTCTAAATAAATGAAAAAAAAAAAAAAGTAAAAAGTTCATAGAATTAAAATTGATGAAAAAGGTCAGACTATTTCCTTCAGAAAGACCGTTGGTTAGCTAGATCATTTAAAATATCCTAAACTTTTTTTGACCCTGCCTTTTAAAAGAATCAGAATCGAGAATCGTTAGGAACCGGAATCGAACAAGGAATCAAAATCGGAATCGGAATCGTTCAAATTCAAATGATACCCAACCCTACTCAAAGTGGATTTTACAGATGAGGAGATTTCATTTTATGAGAGATGGTGGTCATATTTTTCTTCTTACTAGGTTAATTACACTCTACAAATGATCAGAACTTAAATTAAACTTGATTTTCTGCAAATTAGCAGAAAAAGTCATATGAGCTGAATCTGCTACTATCAGAGTGTGTCAGAAGAGCTTCGGCTTCATTCAGACTTTTTAATTTGTGTTATTTCGATTGTATTATCCTATGGCTCCCATGAATTAGTGGTAAATTGAAATCAAAACATTCCAGATATTCTGTCCCTGATCCTCAGTGTTCTGTCAGTGAATGATCATGCTTTAGCAAGCTGAACAAATCTTTTAATTACAGTCTGTGTATCTTAACAGTGTTAATGAACCCTGCATTGCTCCCGGAGTTTTTGATAATTTTGAGAAGACTTTGGCAGTGATGGTTTCTGATGAGAATGGTGTGTCTCTAAAAAACGTAAATTGCACGAGATTTCTCTCACGCTGCCTGCACAAGAGACCGTGGATGACAGCTACACAAAACAATCCATTTTAATTAACCAGAGCTCACTGTAACACCACAGAACTTTCTCAGACACAGCCTTTCTATGTCAAAGATGTGAAGTGCTGGATTAGACAAAACAACTTACTGCAGGGCTTCTTTCATGTAGCAGAGCCCAGGGTAATTGGTGGTGCAGAGGACACATTTCAGACTGGTTTTGTTGTTATTTATAAAAAATTCTGGATGTGGAACAGTTGGTGAAGCACAGTTTAAATGTGCATATTATGGCAATATACTGAGTCTTTGGAAATGTTATCTTAAAGGGATAGTTCACCCAAAAACAAAAATTTCACAAACAATGTTTCTGTGAGGCGCCGCGTAAAGCATCAACAAAGCATCAATAACACGCAAACGATGCCAACATCATCCGCCGGAGAAATTCACGGACCATGATATCACAATCGCCTGCAGTAAGGTTATGGGCAGTCTCGATCTAGAAAAAGGTGAGAATTTCACTTCTATGTAATCTTCGTGCAATAGCTGCAAACGCTGTCCTAACCTCTATAGTTAAAAAATATAAAATGTGTTCCCAACTATGTCCCAGTCCCACTAGTGAGCTTAGCCATTTTCAGAATTAAGGATGTTGATAATGTTGTAGTAAAGCAAAAGAAAAAACAGCACTCGCATGAGATTGGACACATATTAAATGCGTTTGAATTTGACAAAGCATGGGATAGAAATCAAAGAAAAAGTGCCACATGATTTAAGGTAAATGCTGTGGTTTTTTTAGGTTTTTTTTAGACGTTAGTTATTGTAAATGTTTTACTGTGTGATGTATTATTCAAGGGTTTATTAGTACCACTGGTTTTAATTGTGTGCAGTTTGGAAATACTTATGGGATATGGCAACAAGCTCATTACACCTTAAGTGAAGGTCAGGAGTTGGATAGCAGCTTTATTTTAAAGGTGTTCAAGTTGAAGACCTTATACATAAATCCCTTAAGACCACTACTCTTGGTAAGACGGGTGTGTGTGTGTTTTTTGTTTGTTTGTTTTTGTTTGTTATGAAGTTTAATGTTTGTTTTTTTTTCATATGGCCTTCCTTATAGAGTTTAGGGTTATTTTAGGCCATAGACAATTTCACTCATAAGTTTACATACCCTTTGCACAATGTGCAAAATATTAATAGTTGAAACAAAATTTGAGGGATCATGAAAATTGCATGTCATTTTTTTTTATTTAGTTCTGAATAAGCTATTTCACATGAGATCTTTACATATACTCCACAAGACAAAATAATAACTGAATTTATAAAAATGACCCCATTTAAAAAAATAAAAAAAACTGTACATACCCTTGATAAATAAACCCCTAATAAACAATTAAATAATACATCACACAGTAAAACATTTACAATACAACATCTTAAAAAAATAATAATTACCTTAAATCATGTGGCACTTTTTCTTGGATTTTTCTTTAAATCGTTCTATCCCATGCTTTGTCAAATCCAAACGCATTTAATGTGTCCACTCTCATGCAAGTGCTGTTTTTTCTTTTGCTTTACTACAACATTATCGTCATTATCGTCAACAGTATAGAAATCCTTATTAAAAGTCCGATGGTATTGTGTCCTTGGCCTGTAAAAACAAAAAAAGCAAACTTTAATAAACCACATTTAAATAACCTGACATCCTAAATTCTGAAAATGGCAAAGTTTACTATTGTAACTGGGACTTAGTTGGGAACACATTTTATATTTTTTAACTATAGAGGTTGGGACATTTTACTCTCTCTCTCTCTCTCTCTCTGTGTGTGTGTAATTTGCATAGCGTTTGGAAGGTATTTCATGAAGATTGCATAGAAGTGAAATTCTCACCTTTTTCTAGATCAAGACTGCCAATTAACTTACTGCTGGCGATTGTGATATTATGGTTCGTGAAGTTCGCCGGCGGATGATGTTGGCATAGTTTGCATGTTATTATAATAGTGGGCGAAGAAAGAACATTTAGCAAAAATGCTAATTGCTTCAGCTGTAGCACGATCCCTGTCCATGATTGCAAATGCGGTATATTTACTTCCGTTCACGCTTAAGCGACTTCCTTTTACACTAAACTGCCTTTCATTTGCACTGAAAAGTTCATGGACATCCACATATGAAATCACTTGCATACTGTATGGTATGTGGGGCGGCAGTGGCTCAGTGGTTCATGTAGGTTGTCTACAAACCGGAAGGTTGGTGGTCCGATCCCCGGCTCCACCTGACCAAGTGTCGAGGTGTCCTTGAGCAAGACCCCTAACCCCAGCTGCTCCCGATGAGCTGGATGGCGCCTTGAATGGCAGAAACCGCAGTCGGTGTGTGAATGTGTGTGTGAATGGGTGAATGTGAGGCAAATTGTAAAGCGCTTTGGATGGCCATGTGGTCTGTTGAAAGCGCTATATAAATGCAGTCCATTTACATACAGGTGCTGATCATATAATTAGAATATCATCAAAAAGTTGATTCATTTCACTAATTCCATTCAAAAAGTGAAACTTGTATATTATATTAATTCATTACACACATACTGATATATTTCAAATGTTTATTTCTTTTAATTTTGATGAATATAACTGACAACTAAGGAAAATCCCAAATTCAGCATCTCAGAAAATTAGAATATAACTTAAGACCAAGATTTTTTTTTAGAAATCTTGGCCAACTGAAAAGTATGAACATGTAAAGTATGAGCATGTACAGGACTCGATTATTAGTTTGGGCTCCTTTTGCCTGAATTACTGCAGCAATAAGGCGTGGCATGGAGTCGATCAGTCTGTGGCACTGCTCAGGTGTTATGAGAGCCCAGGTTGCTCTGATAGTGGCCTTCAGCACTTCTGCATTGTTGGGTCTGGCATATAACATCTTCCTCTTCGCAATACCCCATAGATTTTCTATGGGGTTAAGGTCTGGCGAGTTTGCTGGCCAATTAAGAACAGGGATACCATGGTCCTTAAACCAGGTACTGGTAGCTTTGGCACAGTGTGCACAAATGAAATCTGCATCTCCATAAAGATGGTCAGCAGGAGAAAGCATGAAGTGCTCTAAAACTTCCTGGTATACGGCTGTGTTGAACTTGGACCTTGGAACTTGGATGTCTGTTGTTCAAGAGTGGCTTGACACAAGGAATGCGACAGCTGAAACCCATTTCTTGCATACGTCTGTGCGAAGTGGTTCTTGAAGCACTGACTCCAGCTGCAGTCCACTCTTTGTGAATCTCCCCCACATTTTTGAATGGGTTTTGTTTCACAATCCTCTCCAGGGTGCGGTTATCCCTCTTGCTTGTACACTATTTTCTACCACATCTTTTCCTTCCCTTTGCCTCTCTATTAATGTGCTTGGACACATGACCTTTTTTGTCTTGCCCTCCTTGTGCAAGGTGTCAATGGTCGTCTTTTGGACAACTGTCAAGTCAGCAGTCTTCCCCATGATTGTGTAGCCTACAGATCTAGACTGACAGACCATTTAAAGGCCTTTGCAGGTGTTATGAGTTAATTAGCTGATTAGAGTGTGGCACCAGGTGTCTTCAATTAAAGCTTTTCACAATATTCTAATTTTCTGAGATACTGAATTTGGGAATTTCCTTAGTTGTCAGTTACAAACATCAAATTAAAAGAAATAAACATTTGAAATATATCAGTCTGTGTGTAATGAATGAATATAATATACAAGTTTCACTTTTTGAATGGAATTAGTGAAATAAATCAACTTTTTGATGATATTCTAATTATATGACCAGCACCTGTATGTAAACAAATAAAGGATATGTTTTTCTTATCTGAACTGCATACATTAGTAAATTTTATTTTTATGTATGCGTGAGTGTTTTATGGATGTATATGCGCACATCGAGTTTACATTTATGTGCCAGTGTTTAATAGGTGTATATGCACGGATCAAGTTTATATGTATATGTGAGTATGTGCAGGTGTGTTTGTATGAGTTTATATGTATGCACGAGTGTGTGAAGGTGTATGCACGCGTCAAGTTTATATGTATACGAAAGTTATTCACAAGTGGGTATGCATTAATTGCTAACCTTATATGTATTGGTATCGATTTCTTATTAATGTGCATGTGTATTTTATATATGTATTTTCGAACATCCAGTAGCATGTATGTACATGTGAGTAATTTATAGGTGTATATGCATGTTTTTTATGTATGTATTCATAAGCGAAGTTTGATTGAAATCCTACGGGGCGCCTCATATGTTTCTTGATTGGAAATTTAGCATTATATCACTTGCTCAGCAATCCTTTGCAGTGAATGGGTGCCATCAAAATGAGAGTCCAAACATCACAATAATGGACAAGCAATCCACACCAGTCCAGTCCATCAAATAACATCTTGTGATGTCAAAAGCTGTGTGTTTGTAGGAAATAAATACATCAAGATGTTTTTAACTTTAAACTATTACTTCTGGCCAAAATATGAGTCCATGGTCCATAATAACACATCCTCCAAAACCAATTCGCTGTTGTCCTCTCACATCAAAACCCACTGAGAACTGATTTGTCCTGTTTTTGCTTGTAAATGTTGCTTGATCAATGCATATTTATCTCCTGACAAGACAACTTTTTCACTGGAGAAAGAAATATTATGTATAGATTATTTATTTTGGTCTGAAGCGACAGTTTGAAAATGGATATGTCTTAATGATGGATGTGTTTCTTACAAACTCTCAGCTTTTCACTTCACAAGATGTTAATTGATAGACTGACATCATGTGGATTACTTGTGGATTATTGTGATGTTTTCATCAGCTGTTTGGACTCTCATTCTGACGACACCCATTCACTGCAGAGCATCCACTGGTGAGCAAGTGATGCAATGCATTTCTCCAAATATATTCAGATAAAGAAATAAACAAGATCTTGGATGGCCTGAAGATAAGACATTATTCAGAGTCTTTTTTTTTTTTTTTTTGGTGAAATATTCTTTCAGCAGATCTTAAAGCTTTCACAAAGGTGACAATTCTGTACATTGAAGACATACAGTACACCCTTTTTTCTGTATAGTACATCCATTTAAGCGTGACTGAATCCTTTGAACCGGGCCGATTCAAACTGTTTTTTGAGTGTGTAACAGACAGTTGCAGTGTCTTTTATTGAAGAATGTGAATGCATACTCTAAGAGCAAATCTCTCCTTTGCTGTGCTTGCATCAAAAATCTCAGCTCAGCACAGCACCTCTCAGTCCTCCAGTCTTCCTCCTCTAGTTGCTCAGTACACAGCAAAGGGAATACTGTAATGAGGTTTCGTATCTGGCTCTGAATGCCAGAGGCTGGATTCTGATTATTTGATTTTCATGTCATTTTATTGCTCAGTTTTGCCATGTACTGGAACATGTGCCCACTTTATAAAAGTCAATTATTTTGTCCCTTCAGATGGACTCTTCATTACATCAGGTCCAAACATTCAGTGTGTTTTCCAAAAAGTTCTTAAAAGCATTAGTTTAGATTTGTCTTTTATTATTTCTGCATTCATGAAAAACCTGGAAATTTCGGGCCATTCTCAAACTGAAAAGATGAAAGGCTTTGTAGTGACAAGTTGCATCAACTACTCGGCTCCGAAGCAAAAATCTAATGAGTGGAAAAAGACAAAGGAAATTAGAAACATCTTCTGAAAATATTCATATCTAATCCAATTCCTAGAGTCCAAATTACACTGTTACAGCTATTATGCAATCTAAACATGTTTTTAAATAAGATCATACACCAGTTACAGGTTTCAAAACAGTTAATGATGCTAAGAATAAGGCATAAACATCATAATTTACTCTATTTTGTGCTAATGGTGTGGAATGTTGGTGCTTCGAAACCAGTGGAGCTTTCGAGAGAGCATGCTGGACCCACTATGGGGGTACCACCTTTATCTTCCGCAGCTCCCCCCGACGATACGATGTCGAGGGTGAGCCAGACTTTTCTGGGGAGGAAGATCTGTCAGCACTGCCTTTGCACCTTTCACTGCCAGAAACCACCCCAGTGGCCCATCCTCATTCACCACTCTCGATGGTGGTGCAGCGAGGGGGTACATGGGAGTCCCCCAGGTGGAGCGGTCAGTTGAAATGCAATTGTGTCCAAATGCCACTACCACCTCTTTTCTCGGTATGGAGTAGGACTCAGTCGAACAGACAGCACTCCTCATACAGGAGCCTGACCCAAAACCTTCTCCCTGTGGTCAGACCTTGCGTTTCTCCATGCAGGAGTGCCCCTAGACCAGGTCTCCAGGCATGCTGTGGTCTACACAGATGCCTCAACCACCGTCTGGGGGGCAACGTACAACAGGGGTTTCAGCGGTTTGGACGGGTCCCCGACTGCACTGGCACATAAACTGCCTTGAGTTGCTGGCGGTGCACCTTGCCTTGATCTCAAAGGGCACTTATGAGGCAAGTATGTACTAGTCCACAAGGACAACACTGCAACCATTGCATATATTAACCTACGAGGTGGTCTGCACTCTCATCATACAACCCGAATTCCGGAAAAGTTGGGACATTTTTTAAATTTTAATAAAATGAAAACGAAAGGAATTTCAAATCACATGAGCCAATATTTTATTCACAATAGAACATAGATAATGTAGCAAATGTTTAAACTGAGAAATTTTACACTTTTATCCACTTAATTAGCTCATTTAAAATTTAATGCCTGCTACAGGTCTCAAAAAAGTTGGCACGGGGGCAACAAATGGCTAAAAAAAGCAAGCAGTTTTGAAAAGATTCAGCTGGGAAAACATCTAGTGATTAATTAAGTTAATTGATATCAGGTCTGTAACATGATTAGCTATAAAAGCTTTGTCTTAGAGAAGCAGAGTCTCTCAGAAGTAAAGATGGGCAGAGGCTCTCCAATCTGTGAAAGACTGCGTAAAAAATTGTGGAAAACTTTAAAAACAATGTTCCTCAACGTCAAATTTCAAAGGCTTTGCAAATCTCATCATCTAAAGTGCATAACATCATCAAAAGATTCAGAGAAACTGGAGAAATCTCTGTGCGTAAGGGACAAGGCCGGAGACCTTTATTGGATGCCCGTGGTCTTCGGGCTCTCAGACGACACTGCATCACTCATCGGCATGATTGTGTCAATGACATTACTAAATGGGCCCAGGAATACTTTCAGAAACCACTGTTGGTAAACACAATCCGCCGTGCCATCAGCAGATGCCAACTAAATCTCTATCATGCAAAAAGGAAGCCATATGTGAACATGGTCCAGAAGCGCTGTCGTGTCCTGTGGGCCAAGGCTCATTTAAAACGGACTATTTCAAAGTGAAATAGGGTTTTATGGTCAGACGAGTCCAAATTTGACATTCTTGTTGGAAATCACGGACGCCGTGTCCTCCGGGCTAAAGAGGAGGGAGACCTTCCAGCATGTTATCAGCGTTCAGTTCAAAAGCCAGCATCTCTGATGGTATGGGGGTGCATAAGTGCATACGGTATGGGCAGCTTGCATGTTTTGGAAGGCTCTGTGAATGCTGAAAGGTATATAAAGGTTTTAGAGCAACATATGCTTCCCTCCAAACAACGTCTATTTCAGGGAAGGCCTTGTTTATTTCAGCAGGACAATGCAAAACCACATACTGCAGCTATAACAACAGCATGGCTTCGTCGTAGAAGAGTCCGGGTGCTAACCTGGCCTGCCTGCAGTCCAGATCTTTCACCTATAGAGAACATTTGGCGCATCATTACACGAAAACTACGTCAAAGACGACCACGAACTCTTCAGCAGCTGGAAATCTATATAAGGCAAGAATGGGACCAAATTCCAACAGCAAAACTCCAGCAACTCATAGCCTCAATGCCCAGACGTCTTCAAACTGTTTTGAAAAGAAAAGGAGATGCTACACCATGGTAAACATGCCCCGTCCCAACTATTTTGAGACCTGTAGCAGAAATCAAAATTGAAATGAGCTCATTTTGTGCATAAAATTGTAAACTTTCTCAGTTTAAACATTTGCTATGTTATCTATGTTCTATTGTGAATAAAATATTGGCTCATGTGATTTGAAAGTCTTTTAGTTTTCATTTTATTAAAATTTAAAAAACGTCCCAACTTTTCCGGAATTCGGGTTGTATGTCGCAACTCGCCCACCACCTCCTCCTTTGAAGTCAGAAGCATCTGAGGTCACTTCATGCTGTTCACATTCCTGGGCTTCTCAACCGGGCAGCCGACGAGCTGTCCCAAGCTGCGCCCCCAGTAGATTGGCGACTCCATCACCAGATGGTCCAGCTGATTTGCAGATGTTTCCGAGCTGCTCAGGTAAATCTGTGTTCCTCTCCAGAAACCTCTCACTGCCAGTTGCACCAGCACACAGCTGGCCGCGGGACCTGCGCAATTATGTGTTTCCCCCAGTGAGCGTTCTTGCACAGACACTGTGCAAGGTGATGAAGGTCATGATTGTTGCGCCCTTCTGACCCACTCTGACTTGGTTGCCGGAGCTAATGCTACTCATGATAGCCCCTCCTTGGCTGATTCCTCTGAGGAAGGATCTACTGACTTAAGGAAGAGGCACGCATGTGGTATACTAGACCCTGTTGAGCTCCTCCGTTCTTTGGCAGCCAGACGTGGCAGTGCATCTGGTGCCAGGCCCTCATTCGATGAATCCGCGAGAACTGGTAGAGGACTCGGTTTCATATGTAGAGACCTAAGTGGATCCCATATGTGTAAAGTCTGCAGCGTCCCTGTGGAGCTGGTACATTTTTCCAGTGTTATCCAGTCATACTGAGTAGGTAGTGCCATAGTAGCGTTAGCTGGTCTTCTGGCCAGAAAATAGGGGCACAGGTGGCTTTCACAGGACACTGAAAGGGGCAGTCGCTGTGGCCCTTTGGTTGGAATCCCAATTCGTCGGTCTTCCAATGTGAAGTTGAGAGTGACTGTCTGAAAGGGAATGTCTCGTTTATGTATGGTCACCCTCGTTCCCTGAAGGAAGGAATAGAGACGTCACGTCCCGTCGCCACAGCTCTTGTACCTGAATATGCGGTGCACCTGCTGCCTACTTATACTCACGTTAAGATCAGTGGCAGCTGGATGCAATAATTGCATGCCAATGTGTATTAGCTCATTTAGTTTACACCCAAAGTAGATTGGTCTATCTAAGCGATAGCCCAATTTGTTGGTCATCCAACATGACGTCTCAGTTCCCTCCTTCAGGGAACGAGGGTTACCATACATAACCCGAGACATTCAATCTGTAGTTGCTTTAACTATCAGACCATCACTGATTTTGTGATATTTGAATTTCAGCACGAATGTATATCTGTTATATCTGCTGCTATTTCAGAATGAATAAAATATGCTTGTTTCTTTATCTTCAGCAGACATTTTGGATAACAGCCATTGTAACTCCCTTAAATAGAATATTAAAGATATTGCATTGCTGATGTTGTGAGACAGCAATCATCCTCTCATAGTTCACTCTCAGGTTTGAAAGGATCATTTCTGAAGAGCCACTCATAAATGTATTTACCAAATCAAAACATCTGAGTGCGCTTCATCAGACAAGCATGACACCTTGGTCATCTTGAGGAGGTCAATCTGATATTCAGAGCATAATTTTTAGTGCAAGTCATCCAATAAAATCGTAAGCAAATTCTAGCACAAATATGCACATTTTTCACAATTTATTAGTAATAAACCATGCATACTTCAATGCTAGAGAAATCATATATAAGGTTTACCATTACCTAGTGATCAGTGATAGCACAGTAAAGTATGGTGATCTTACAACATTGTCTGACAATCTCTCTGAGCTCGTTTATTACAAATGAGAGTCATATGAGATTATGTTCAATGCAGCAAATGCACTTCTAGTATAATGTTTTTGCCTGCTGTTTCACATTTTCATTTACGATGCACATTAAAATAAGATTGGACAATGGATAATGTGTTTATTGCTCAACAGTGGTGCCATTTCCTAGTTGGATGTTCATGCACATAATGGTTCTCTTGGTGAAATCACTCCTCAAAAACATCTCAGTGATGGAAATGTCTGTATCTGTGTTTTTCAGGAATGCCCTAGTGGTGTGGTCAATGAAGACACATTTAAGGAAATTTACTCTCAGTTTTTTCCACAGGGAGGTGAGTATATTTAAAGTCATATATTTTCTACTACTATTTACTTTACAGTTATACTGTATAGTGTGATTATTCTGCTTGATCTTACCCTTTATAATAGTTTTTATTGGTTAAACCTATTGTAGTTTGATTCAGTCTTATTAAATAATAAATAATCAAAAGTTTAAATTATGGCACTAAAAGATTATAATACGTTTAAAAAAATAACAGTTATGACAAAAAAGACAAAATTAGATATGTAGTCATAATTATGCCAACGATTAAATTGTTAGAATTTCATTCATTTATGTAATAAAACAATATTATAATTTCTCATATTTTTTTTTTTCATATGAGTATTATCTCATACTAATGTCTCAGTATCTCCTATTTTTGACTTTCATAATCATGATCTACTAAAGCATTTTTTATTTTGCACTGGAAGTGGGCTTCCATGGAAATATGATTAGAACAGTGAAAAAGATTAAAAAAAAAAAAAAAAAGCTATAATGATGGCACAAAAGTCAAAATTATGAGATACCAAAATGTAATTATATTTCTTGTTTTTGATTGCTTCCATTGTCCTCATTTGTTAGTCGCTTTGGATAAAATCATCTGCTAAATGACTAAATATAAAAATTACTAAATGTAAATGTAATTATGAAGGAATTTTACTTTTAGTTATAATGTCCACTTAGTACATCAAAATTTGGACTTTTCATAATTATCTCAACATTTTTACTCTCATATTAAAAACTGTAAAATTAAAGAAATTAGTCAAAATTATGAGATAAATCATATTTTCATTATTCATTATTTTGACTTTCTCATAATATCAACCTTTTTTCACATAATTATGACTTAATACCAGTGTTGGGGTAGTTACTCAAAAAATGTAGTTACTTCTGTAAATTGTAATGAGATTACTTTACTAGTTACTGCATTTGAAAAGTAACTTCACTACTTATTACTTTACTTTTTTTTTTTTTTCAAATTCCGTTCCAAATTTCCATTTTTTTCTGTTTATTTTTTTCTCAACTCCTTTTTAATGGTTAAATTTAATTGTATTAATCAAAAAGCATGTCTAATTAATTTAAATCATAACACTTTTCACAGCAATATATTAAAAGTTTTTTTTAAACTACATGTTTAGGGCCCTATGAAATGTTTTATTTTTTCTTCACCATATGTTTGATTTTTTTTAGCATGTGTAAATATTTTAATGCAATTTAAAATAGCCTTATGAAATGTTTTTTTTTTCCCCTCAGAAATTCTGTTGTGTATTTACATTTTTCTGGTTATCAAATAAAGACATAAAACATTCATTTAGATTTTCTTTTAAATATTGAAAATTAAGCAAACTTTATTTTTTGGTAAACAAGGGGGATTTACTATTAAAAATAAAACATGGAAGAAATTTAATGCGCGAGAAATAGAGGTTTCCCCAGTAACAGCGCTGAGCTCACAAACGCTGCTTTATCAGGCATATAACATGCAAGTCTTCCTTCAGAAATACAGTGATATAAAAACACCTGTGCCTCGTTTTGATATTTAAACATATAAATGTAAGGAATTATTATTATTATTAAACGTGCAGTATGTGCTCATGTTTATTCAACAAAGCCTTTTGGAAAATAGTTTCGTTTAAAATCGTGGCGAGTCTCCAAAAATAAATAAATGTATGGGAAACACATCCCACATCATAACCACCTGAGCCCAACTTCAGTCTACTCATCACTTTAACTTTAACTGTGTGTGTAGACGGCACCGCAGCCAGACCGATATACACAACACAGACCGGAAGTTAACTTAGGGCCAGGCGCGTGCGCCCGATGAAACCGTCTATAAGATGACATTTCATCATTTGACAAATACCGAAGCATGATTTGTGTGTATGTTTGTGTGTGTGTGCTCTTGTTTTTGTGTCATATCAGGACTCAAGTCTGTATAATGACATGGGTATGACACAGGTATTACAAGGAGAGGGTGACTTATGAGGACATAACCCATGTACCCATTTTTCAAAACGCTTATAAATCATACAGAAAGAGTTTTTTTTGAGAAAGTAAAAATGCACAGTTTCCTTTGAGGGTTAGGGTTAGGTGTAGGGTTGGTGTAGGGCCATAGAATATACAGTTTGTACAGTATAAAACCCATTACACCTATGGGATGTCCCCACTTTTCACAAAAACAAACGTCTCCAATGCGGAAATGGCTGCTGTAGTGATTCTTTTCTCTTTTGAGTCACATGATTTGTGCCACTGCAAAGTCAAAGGAGTAGTTTTAGAATTATGAGTTTGAGCTTCTCTACATCATTTGTCAGGGTTTGTGACAAATCTCTCATGTGGCCCTGCTCATTTCCAGCCCATTCACATACACACACTGCTTGCATTATTTATAGCATAATGGATCATAGCTTGTGCAAGCTCATGCATCCCCTTTGTTGTTGAATATAATAAGCTATGAAATGATGTAATGACATTGCTGTGATTGAAGCTGAGCAGTTTCTTGTTTTATTTTACAGACGCATCATCATATGCACATTTTCTATTCGATGCATTTGACACAGATCAAAATGGCTCTGTCAGTTTTGAGGTAAGTAATAATTACTAATGGAGCATTGTGAAGATGGTCTTTCCTACACATACATAATGTGGATGTGCTAATTCTTTATAGGTTAAATGCATGCTGTTTTAGCCTCATCTCAACTGAAAGACTAAAATAAATAAAAAATAAAACATAAAATAAATTGAAATAAAATGTAAAATTATTTATATTATATATAAATGTAGGACCATTTAAAATAAACTGGAAAAATGTAAGTTATGACATGCTAAGTCATAAATGTGAGATACTCAGTAAAATTCTAAAGTTTTAGATAAATTCATAACGGACTTTTTATTGCATAATTTCAACTTTAACTCATTATTTCATATTAAGTCATAATTATGAGAAAGAAGGTCATAATTGTGACACAAAAGTGAAACTTCTGGGATATGATGTCAAATTATGAGATACATTAAAATTTTGAGATAAAACAAAAACAAATCATTGTCATGATTTTGAATTAGTATCTCATGACTTTTTATACATGACTTACCAAAGCAATTTGTTTTATTTTGTGGCAGAAATGGGCTTCCATAAAATTGTGAATAAATAAATAAACATAAACAGAAAATACTGTTTCCCATTTATTTTACCTGAAAATCTTAAAAAAAAAAAAAAAACAATACTCTATGGCATTAACCATAAAAACATAAACACATCTCGAGATATTATGGGGATATTTATGCATTTTTTTCTATTTATTTATTTATTGAGTTGAACACTGTTGAATAAATGTCTTGACTGACAATTCACAATTGTGCAATTTGTGTCTTGCAGAGACATTAGGAAACATTTTAACCACCAATGAACCGTCAGTTTGCACACAACAAGGATTTCATTCTTTGGAAATAAACAAAAATTGCTGGTCCCCAGCGATACAGTAATTAAACTAAATGAGAATATCCTTGTCTTGTTTTTAATAAGAAAGTTTGGCTTGTCCTGTAGCCATTTAGCTCCTGCTAAAGCTTATTTTGTCATATCTGTTAATTAAAAACCTTGAGTGCTCATGCGAACAGTTCAGCCTGAAAGAATTCCTCTCATCATTTGGTGTGGAAAAATTACTTATATGGTTATTAAAAACATTTATTTCCATTCACATGATCTCTGCATGTATACTGAATTAGTGAGATCCATAATGCAACCCTTAAAATACAATGAGTTATCATATCATCTTGAAAATTAAAGCGGTTTGTTTAGCAGAATAATCATGAATTATGTTTTATCTGTAAATTACACATTTATGTTGTTATGCAACAGACTGATTTCTCAATGTCTTTCATTGCATTACAGGATTTTGTGATGGGTCTTTCCATTCTCTTACGAGGCACCATTCATGAGAAGCTTAACTGGGCATTTAACCTGTATGATATTAATAAAGATGGATATATTACAAAAGAGGTAATACATGAAGAATATGAGTAATACTTTATAACAATGAACACTGTATCTCATAAATTCATTCAATTGGTGTCATGAACTAAAAATGAACAATGAACTTTCATTATTCTAGTTTAGTGTTAATCTCCACATAAGTTGGTACAGTTTTAAACTTCTAAAGTTAATAATGGACAATTATATAGTAATAAATTAACAGTCAAAATATGAGAAGTGAAAATTGACAAAAAGATTTAAATTATGAGATACTAAGTAATGACTATGAGATAAAATGTTGAAATTATGACACAAGAGTGAAAATTACCATAATTATGACAAAACTTTGATTTCTGTCATAATTTCAACTTTTATATCATTATTATGGCTTGATTGTGACTTAATTGACAAAAAGTAAAAGTATGAGATAGTATGAGATACTAAGTAACAATAAGTCAAGGTATACAATCAAAGCATAATATTAATAAAATATAAGCGATAAGTCTAATTTATGTCTTAATTGCAACTTTTGTTTACTTTATACATAAAATAATTTCAACTTCTCAAGTTAACAATAGACAATAGTAATAAATGAACACTATATTAAGAAATACTGAAACAATGTTTTTCATTGTCAGTTAATGATACCAAATGCATTAATGAATGCTAACAATTTAAACCTTACTGTAAAGTCTTACCAGAAAATAACTTTAATGACAAGTGATCATATAAAACACTAATAAACAACATGACTGTCTGTTGTGTGGGTTTCACAGGAAATGTTAGATATCATAAAGTCCATCTATGACATGATGGGGAAATGCACATATCCCATGCTTAGAGAGGAAACTCCACGACAGCATGTGGAGATATTTTTCCAGGTGAGATTGAATCTCTAATTGCATCTAATTGATTCTGTAAGGATTGTTTTTATGTTTGTTTGTTTGTTTGTTTGTTTTTTCAAATAGAAAATATTTACTAGATATGAAATTGGTAAAGCAAGTAAATTTCCAGAATTTTCCCATCTGTATCATGTTATTTAAAACCAGGAACCTACAAATGTAGTTTCTACTAATGTTATTAAATGAACACAATGACCGTTTGGCCCTTTTTGTGTCTAGATGAAGTCATACTAAGTTATTCGATTAAAATTATTGTACATTTTAGTCAAAGGAGTTGTAAATTAGATGATATGGCCTAATTATGAGATAAAAGTCCAAATTATGAGATACTAATGATGACAAATCTTTTTACTTTTTGTCATCATTTTGACTCTATTTTATATTTCATTATGACTTAGCTTCTCGTCATTTTGACATTTACCTCATATTTATGACTTTTATATCATAATTATCATTTACTAAAGCATGATTATTTTTCCTATTATGTGGCGGAAAAAGTGAATATGTCATGTTATCACCATGATCCTACAGATCTTGTTTCTGCTCATGTTATCATAGAAATTGTGTAGATGTAATCTGAGGCAAGAAAAATGCCTAAAGCTAAATGAATAGAGCAACCTTAAATGAACACAATGACCGTTTGACCTTTAACCAAATAGTGGACAAACCAAATCATGCCAAGTCACAAATATGAGAAAAAGTGTTTAAAAATTATTATAAATTTTAGTCTGAGGATTTATAAATGAGATAAAAGTCTTAATAATGAGACATTACGTCATTATGACATAAAAATGTTGACTTTTTGGTCATCATTTTGACTTTTTTTTCTCATTATGACTTAACATCTCATAATTCTCATAAAGACCTCTCATTTATGACTTTTAATGTCGTAATTATCATTTACCAAATTATTATTTCATCCCCCTGATGGAAATGGGCTTCCTTTAAAATGGTGATTAAATATGGTGAAAAAAGAAATGATTGCCAGACACAGCACTTTGGTTCATTGGTAAAGCAATTATCCTACAGATCAATTTTCTTCTGATGCAATCATAGAGATTGTCTAAATGAAATTCTAAGCAAGGAAAATGGCTAAAGCTAAACGAATAGAGCAAACATAAATGAACACACTGACCTTTTGACCCTTTTTGTGTCTTGACAGAAAATGGACAAAAACAGGGATGGAGTGGTCACTATAGATGAATTTATAGACTGCTGTCAAAATGTAAGTCTATTTTTGTTCTTAATGTGGTGTTCTGCATGAATGTCTTTCCTGTAAACATTTACGATATGTTTTTCTTGAGTAGAGCTCCTTACATAATGTTCAGAGTTGTCCTGAAGCCAGTCCATTAGTCCCCACAGGCGAGCTGTTTTTAAAGTGTTTACCTGTGTCCGTTTGTTCCCTACAGGACGAGAACATCATGAAATCAATGCAGCTTTTTGAGAACGTCATTTAACATCTGAATGGACTCTGTTAGCGGGCCAGCTCACTTATCCACCTTTATACTCCACAAACCCAACATCCTCAATGAGACACATCTGATTACTAGCAGTGCTTTACCCATAAACCAAAATGAATAGCATTTTTAATATCAAAGAAAAAGTATTTTTACATTTTTTTTCACTTATACTTTTAGTTAATGTAGACAAATAGTCTGTTTATCATCTTTTTTGTTCTCTGATGTTTTGAAAAAAGTTTTGAAACTAGAAACCATTGTACATATTAAAGTAACATTTCATACATTGGCCCATTTATATTATATACAAACAGAATACATTTCTGTGTACATTTTTCACAAATCCAATTTTAAATTGCAACAATTGACAAGGAATATTTGAGATACAGTTTACTTAACTCAGTAGCTAAAGGAATAGTTCACCCAAAAGTGAATATCTATCATCCAATAGTTTTTTTTTTCTTAATGAGAACAGATTTGGAAAAAAATGTGCATTACATCACTTGCTCACCAATGGATCCTCTGCAGTAGTGTTAATTTTGTCAGCCATTTCTAATTTAGTCTTAGTCTTAGTCCTTGTGTCAAATGTCCTTTATAGTTATTATCCTATTTAGTTAGCCTTGTCCTGTTTTTGTTTAGTCAAGTTTCAGTCGTTTTTAGTCAATGAATTTTTTGGGCACACTATAAAAGTTAAACTGTTAAAAGAAAATTGCTCAAAATGATAATCGAAAACATTGTTGTCATTGGAGAGATTAATTTTTACATTTCAGGTATTGCACTATCACCATTAAGCACAAATCAGTAGAATGTGGGTTCATAACACATTATTTATTTTCCCTCATCTAGTGTACTGGTTATTATATGGTGACTGCAGCTGGCAGACAGCAGCATTTATTAGTGCAAACAAAAATGAAGGGCATTTTCCATCATTTTCCAATAAGTAATCTCACGTAGCCGGACCTTTAGGCTGAAGGTCTGACAATTTCATTGGCCAAGGCCCGCCCATGAGGCCGTTTGACTGACATGTCCAACAACCAATCACAGTTCATTTCATTTATCTTCATGTTCCGAGGCGTAGAAATGTCACCACAATAACAGACCAGTGTGTAAAACTCTTGGACATATTTGAAAGATTATATGCCTTTACGGTGACGCATCGCTGCCACACACATATTATTTTTTCCACTCACTTGTTGTAATAACGAGATTTTATGTCGTTTTAATGACATCTTTTCTCGTAATAACGAGATGTTTTCTCATTAAAACGACATCTTTTCTCGCAATAACGAGATGTTATGTCGTTAAAACGACATATTTTTCTCGTTATAACAACATATTATGTCATAAAATCGATATGTTTTCCCTTTATTTTAGATGGTACATTATGTGAGCAATAAGTCCGCGCTGCTGTCGCCACAGTCTGACATAAACGAGGATCTGCACGCTGTTGAAATTATTTAAATACTACACTGTATTAAATGTATTTTAATGTAATGGTTTTAATTTTAGCGGCATATTTATTAGGATTAATTATCCAATCTGTCTACAATATAGTGATATCCAACTCAGACCCATGACTCTTTAGGCTATGATCAGATCAAAACAGTTTTGAATAATCGACTCTCTGCTTAATATTTCTTTATTTGAATGATTGTTTGATTTAACAACAAATCGAAATACGAAAAAAAGAAATAAAGAGATTTTCTGATTTTTAATGACATAACATCTCGTTATTACGAGAAAAGATGTCGTTTTAACGAGAAAACATCTTATTATTACGAGAAAAGATGACGTTTTAATGAGAAAATATGTCGTTATTACGAGAAAAGATGTCGTTTTAACGAGAAAAGATGTCGTTTTAACGAGAAATGATGTCGTTTTAATGAGAAAATATGTCGTTATTACAAGAAAAGATGTCGTTTTAACGAGAAAAGATGACGTTTTAACGAGAAAACATCTTATTACGAGAAAAGATGTCGTTTTAACGAGAAATGATGTCGTTTTAATGAGATAATATGTCGTTATTACAAGAAAAGATGTCGTTTTAACGAGAAAAGATGACGTTAAAATGACATAGCATCTAGTTATTACGACATAAGTGTGTGGAAAAAATAATGTGTGTGTGGCAGCAATGCGTCACCGTAAACTTTAAATATTTCACATAATTTAGAAAATCGCTCATCGTCACAGTTGTAAACACTATGGCTTTCTTCTTTCGTGAGGGGGGTTAGGTGCCACAATATCTTTGTTTCAAGGTGGAACTTTAAAGAACGTGACACAAACGTCTCACGGAAATCCTGTATAAGTCAAACAATCTGACAACAACTTCGACATTCCTGAAGTGTTTCCACTTTTGTGTCCCATATGCATCAGACGTTTAGCCAACGGTCCATGGGCGTGATGTCTGAGGCCGAGACTATCCAATGATCTATTGTCATCGATGACAGACACTACCGAATTTGAAGTTTAAATCTTGTCATAAGGTGGCAGCAGCAGCTGTGTTCGACTTGAAGCAGACTGATCGGTGTACAGGGCCATAGCTGAGGTTTGCGGGGCTCCAGTGCAGGTTGTACCGAACAGCGCGTGGGTGCTGAATGCCCTTATGTTTATACTGGCGAGGTGAATTTGTTCAGTCATGCACGGGAGGAAGCGAAGAAGAGCTCGGTCATATCGCGATATGACACTTTTTTTTTTATCATGTAAAAATTTATACCAGTATTATTGCGGACGGTATGATATGGCTCACCCCTGGTCAATGATATTACATGTTGATATAGTCACAGTTATCGTTTATTGACCTTATTGTCGTCTTATCATCATCTTGTCTAAGTCATGGGAAAAAGCTCAACAACAAATATTTTTCGTCATAGTTTTTGTTAACAAAATTAACACTACATTGCAGTAAATGGTTGCCTTCAAAATTTATAAAAACATCACAGTAATCCACATCAGTTCAATCCATCAATTATTGTCTTGTGTTGCTGCAATTTGTAAGAAACAAATCCAGTAAGAAGATCTTTTTAACTTTAAACCGGTGCCTCTGCTCAAAATACAAATCCATAATCCATGATAATGGATAATGCTAGTTAAGAGCTGTTCTGGACTATTTTCTTTCTAAAATTGGCTTGATGTGTGCATATTTCTTTCCTGATTCAAATGAGAAAAAGCTATATTATGGATAGAGGACTCCAGAAGCAGTTTGAAGTTAAAAATGTCTTGATGGATTTGCAGCTTTTTTCTTCACAAGATGTTAATTGATAGACTGAAGTGGTGAGGATTACTTGTGGATTATTTTGAGGTTTTTAGCAGCTGTTTGGACTCTCATTCTGACGGCACCCATTCACTGCAGAGCATCTATTGGTGAGCAAGTGATGTAATGTTAAATTTCTACAAAACTTATCTGATGAAGAAACAAACTCATCTACATTTTGGTTGGCTTGAGAATGAGTACAATTTCCTTTTTTGTTTTTAATTTTTGGGTGAACTATTCTTTAAGTTAATAATGTGTCACGTACTGTATACAATATAACAGTAAAAATTCTTTGCATAACACATTCATGCTATATTAACTGTTTCCATTTTTAAGCACAATCAATAATAAGTCCTACTTACTTCTTTCAAAAAGTACAAACCTCTGACCCTGCAGCCTTTGAATTTCTACAGAATCATTCCAGAATGTTCTTAACTACAACAGTGGGTCCAGCCAAAACAGGTGGAAAGTCAAATAAAGATTAAGATGTTGTATGTTTTCTAAAATATATTTGAAATAGAACTTAACAGCTGGTGGTGGTGTTGTTTTTTTGGTTCAGAATCATTTGCCAACTAGATCAAAATACTGTATTATAGATTTGGAAGCTACAGGTAGCAAATCAAAGCACTCATGTTGTATTTGTCTTAAGAAACACTGTTACAAAGTAATGCTGCTTATATGTATCTTAATTATAAAGTCCTTTAAAAACAAAAACATCACATTATGTTTACATGTTTCCGGCACTATATCACTGTTCTCAAAGCATCTTAACATATGGTTTTATTTATTGAGCTAACTGTTTAAGCACATTAGGCTGTCTGCAGCCATACAGTATTTGTTTTCATTTGGAGGTTTTGACCATCTGTATTTGTGTGTTTGCAAAGAAGCTCTGTCAATGTCAAAAAATATATATATATATATATATATTCAAAGCATTGCTTAAAGGGATAATTCATCCAAAAATGACAATTTTCCTTATTTATTCACTCACCACTTATTCTAAACCTGTATGAGCTTCTTTCTTCTGTTGAACACAAAATAAGTAATTTTTGTATGTTGGTAACCAAACAGAACACAGTAGCCATTAACATCCATCGAATTTTATTATTATTATTATTATTTTATATATACTATGGAAGTCGAAGTCAATTGTTTGGTTACCAACGTTCTTCAAATGTTCTTCTTTTGTGTTAAAAAGAAGACATAATCAACCGATGAAATAATCTTTATTTTTGGGTGAACTATACCTTTAAACCTCTGTTTTAAAGCATCTAGATCTGATTTCAGGCTATTCAAGCTTCCTACCCTACAGAATTTGTGTTTATGTGAATTAAGAAGCTATTTAGCATTCAACATCACTTTTAAATTTAGAATATTGTGTTACTGTGGGGAACTCATAATATTAATGAAAATAAGAACCTATGTTTACCAAGAGTACAATGTTCTCTGCAACGTTGCCACCTAGTGGACTTAAGTTACAGCACAACGTGGCTGACAACATGAATTGTCAAGTAAAATTGGAGAAATACTTAATAAAATATTTCACTCAGTAACACACTGCTAAACTGAACGGTCAATATTTAGTATTTTAGAATCACATGGGCTCAGTTGAAGATGATGAATCCCTGTGTGAAAATGTTTCCTTCATGCATTTCAGTTAGAATCATGAGCAGCAGTTTCCACACCTGCAACAATAGTTCGTAAAGCTTGACCAGTGAGCTTTCAAAGTCTTGACCTGTAGACTAGAGAACAAGAGAGAGAGAGATGAAGTAATTCGAGTTTTATAACGGTGTATAAAAATAAACAGGCTGGTCCAGACATCAGATTGAATTGAACTGATACATCAATTTGTATTTCAAACGTGTGTAGATATTTCATAAAGTATAAATGAGCATTTTGTTGCATCTTCTCCCTGTTTTATTTTAAGATCTTTCTTTTTGTTTATTCATTCAGATTATGCAAATAATGTTTATCTGCATGCCTGATTCACATGAGCTTTTCCCTACTCAAGAAATCAGTGCCTTTTTTTGTTAACACTCATCCCAAACAACCTGCACTGTCTGATTTCATTGTTATTTAGTTACAGTATATGATATGATCCTATTTTAGTCCATTTCTGAAATCAATGCTATGTCATGGTGTATTTGGGTTTGATCATGATGCAAAATTTCTTGCGAGCAGTGTGAGAACCTGACCTGCATGTGTAGAGAGTGAAGAAGGCTTTACTGATGGGATTGGGAAGAGCTGGCTGCAGCAGATCTAGCGCTCTGTGTGTCTATCCCATGCTTCTCTGTGGAACTAGATGAGTGCATTTTGTAAGAGTCAATAAACCGCTCGGAATGTGTGTTTCGTGGCTCCTTCATTGAATGTCAGATCGCTGGTAGTTAAAATCACTTTGGCCACATACTGTGGAGTTTCAGAAGTGGCGGTCACATTTAAATATAGGAGTCAAAAGACAGATTAGACGCCATATTGAATTTAACACGGATGAAAATGAGGTGAATCTAACCTGCCAGTTCGTACTGTATCATCTGAACACATGACCAATATAAATTAAGTTTATTTATTATTACAAAATGTGCTAATTGACAATGTGGTAACCTTAGCTACATTTTGGTGCCTTTAGCATCCACAATTTTTAACTAAGGTGATATTACAGAGACCAAAGACTCATTATGTTCAGCGATTTTAACTAAATTATCATGTTTTGTTTATGTTTGGAAGGCTGCTTTCGCAGATCGTGCTCTTGAAGTGTTGCCATGTCCAATTATTATAAACGATGTGTCTTTGGGCTTGGCTCGCAATATTTTGGTATGCTGCTTATTTCCAATATAAAGTGTTTGGATTTAAATTTATTATGGGCTTATTCGGATTTGTTATATATAGCAAGATCTGGCAGCAAGAAACTTACCCTGTTCACTGTGATTTCACATACTAAAGACACAAATCTGATAAATGGAACAGTGCCAAAAGTCTTTAAAACAGAACCCATTACATTCTACCATGTCATAAGTGATAATGCATCTGTACATTGTGTGTGATGTCAGTCTTGTCATGTTTTGTAATGTCTTTTGTTATTGTTTAGTTCCACATTATTTTTCAGGTAGGTAAGTCTTAATTTACATTGTAAAATGAATTTACTCTAGTACAGTAGACATCAGTAAAGTGATGCTGCAGTGAACTAAGGAAAGTATTAACATGCAAGTAAATATAGAATTCAGCTTTAAAATATATTACACGATCGAACATGGCCAGAATATGCATGTTGAGAGACATGTTCAAAAACGTTCAAAACTGTGCATCTTTACATGACTGATGCCTTAACATGGCCAGAATGTGCTTGTTTGTTTACGCATACAAAATTGGCTGGTAACACGAATGAACAGTGTGGGTTGACAGCCGTATTTCATGTTTTCCGCTTTAAGAGTTTTGGCCCCATTGGCCTTCCATACTGATCCACGTTTAAATACCTCACTAACAGGTAGTTGTTCATATGGTTGTTCAGTTCAGTTCAGTACACAGTGTGTTGAATCTTCGTAAATTTGATTGTCCCTACCTGAATTTTTGGGGAGTTAACTGGGGTGTAGAATGCAGTTGTCACTCCTGTAAATGACTAAACTGTGTGTGCACAGAACAGGATTAAGCACTAAAAGGTGAACTGACAACTGAATTTAGCTGCAGCGTGTGTGTGGCCTAGGAAAGCACACAAAACAAATACACTTACAATGTTAACAGGGATGACACCTTTATTCAAAAACAGCTTCATAAAGGCTATATACTGAAATGTACACGACAGGCTGCTTCCTTCTGCTTCCAGAAATTAATTCTATCTGTGTTCAATACGAAAAACCACATACAGTATGTGTTGGCTCCGAAGCACTAATAAACAGGTACAAAGGCTAGATGCATGTGACCTGAGGTGTAGTTACTTACGAGTTCTTAAAACCCATCTCAAACTGTAAGAAAATATACAGTATTGGTCCAGCAATGTACCATTAAAAGTCAGAAAAAATAAGGCAAATTTAGTATAATAATTGCTCATGTTATAAAACATATGAGATTGGAAATGTCTCCAGGAGCAAAACTGTATGAAGTTAAGAATAACAAATAATGACTGACATTAACTGCAACAAAATAAACGGGACGTTCACCTTTTAATCAGTTCAATTATTTTGGTTTAAAAAAAAAAAAGAAAAAAAAAAAAAGATGTTTTCTTTGAACTAACTGAATGTCTAGTGTTCATCTTACAAAACTCACTGGCATGATGTTGGAAAGTACTGGCATCCCTTTACACATTTTGAAGTATTGGAAACATAGAAGCAAAACGTAAACAAGATGTGCAAAATAACATTGAGTAAAAAAAATGAAGAAAAAAATTGGGATACCAGACAGCGATGCAATTGCAAGACATTTCTTTTCATGACTAGAATTCAGTTTCGTGTGATGTTTTCATCCCTGAAGTCACAAAAAGAGCATGTTTTGTACTGTATATATATCCAGTAACAAATCAGTCTATTAATTTAATAGACACTGCACAGATTTTATCTGAAAACACTGGCTCCACTGAGCCCTTTTTTTTTTTTTTTTTTTTTTTTGCTGCATTGAGGATTCAAAGAAAGGTTTCCCTTTGGTAAATGTAATCTGGGGAGTGATTTAAGAAAATCATTCAGACGATCTCTCAATATAATGGCTTCTCAGAACAGGGAAATGTGGCGCAGTTTAAGGTGTTCAGTCTAAACTCTCATTTACCAGCATCCCTCCTGTCAAACACTGAGGAACAAAGCATAAAGAGAGTCTGGTCGTATATCATAGGCGGCTGTACACCTTATATGAGAAGAGGGCTGTGCGCTGTAATGCACTTAACTCATGTGTGTGTGAGAGAGAGAGAGTTAAGTAAGCAGCTGCCTGATCTCGCGGTGGACGTAGCACAGGAAGTCCATGTAAGAAGCTCCTCCGTGAAGACCCTTGTCCTCCACCAGGTGCTGACGGAACAACATCTCCGATCGGTCCTTCTGCTTCACTATCAGCAGCTGCACAGAGAGAGACGCACATCAGTCACACTGCTGATCTGAGATCAGTCAGGACTGAGGAAGATGAGCACTGAGGCAAGTGATGACAAGTGAAGAAAAAAGATTGGGATCGATACAATCTAAAGACACATCTTACTCGCCAGCACTTGACCAACTAATACTAGCACTTACCTTTTCTATTCTTTGAAGAAAAAAAACGGCTACATGTTCTATGCTGTACTAACTGAGACTTGTCATGGCACTTGTATACTGTTGTTGTTGTCTCGTTGGTCTGATTGCTTCTATTGTTCTCATTTGTAAGTCGGTTTGGATAAAAGCATCTGCTAAATGATTAAATGTAAAATGTATCTTACAGAAGCTGCATTTATTTGATCAAAATACTGTAAAAACTTCAACACTGAAATATTATTACAAATCAAAATCTATATTTTAATTTTTTAAAATGTAATTTATTCCTGTGATGCAAAGCTGAATTTTAAGCATCATTACTCCAGTCTTCCGTGTCACATGATCTTCAGAAATCATTCTAATATGATGATTTATTATTAATTTTGAAAACAGTGATGCTGCTTAATATGTGGAATCTTTGATGCATTTTTTATACATAGTTTAAAAGAACGACATTGATTGAAATGGAAATATTTTGTAAAATATGACAATTTTTACTGTAACTGTCAATCAATTTGATGTGTCCTTTTAGTGCTGGGCTCATACCAAAAACCGGTGTATATTTTCGTTACGATGTTAATTTTGAATATACCGCCATGCCGGTTTATTTAATTACTCAGCGTTCGGAACGAACGTTATGCTGCGCCGCGGCCGCGGGACACTCATAGACAGTAAAATAAATGGACACAGCGACCCCATTGGAACTCAATTGAGACAAGTGAAGCCCATTTTTTGCGATTTTTAGCACTTCCGTTTTTGACGCGGACACTCAAACTAAGCTTGATGACGTCAGCAACCTGTCTGACAGATGTAAATCTTCTAGTAGCTGTGCATGCAAACAGCCATCGTTAATCTTGCAGAGACGGCGAGCTTGAGCGGGGAGTTCTTTGGCGTGAGTGAGCAGGAGTAAGTATTCTGATTAATTATTTTGTATAGTATTTTAAAATGGGCTTCTCTCTTGACGTCTCCCCGATTGCCTGCGAGCTTCTCCTCCTGTCTGTACGGAAATTTCTCTACTGTGCGACAGAGAGTCAAGTGGTTATGACGCAATCGTTAGCCTATTTTTACAAAAACTGTTTCTACGGGGCCATAATGTAACATAGAAGGTAATGGAGCCCTTTATACATTGTCGTGTATCTTTAGAAATAAATAATGGACAAATGGAGTCTTTAAACGCCTCCGGTATAAAGTTATTCGCTGTTTAAGTGACGCCAAAATGAATAGGAGTCAATGGGATGCTAACGCAAGTGAAGTTCTGCTACAAGATGATGGTACGCGGCCGACTTCCAACTTCCGGTCGACTTCCTTCCCGCCTGGGGACACGGTTTCAGACGGACCCTTTACAATGTTGCACTTCTAAGCAGCGACTGCGAGACGTGGTGAGGGTAAACACAGCAGTGCTCTGGTGTTACATTATAACGGCTGTTTCACACAGTCCAGTCGTATTAACGGATTCCAGCTGCACGAGGTTGTGGTCAGGGTGTTCAAGGATCGGTGCTCTGCAGCAGTGCAGCGATTGTTAACGTACTGAGTCTATTTTTGCTGTGCTGCAGGCGCTGAATTAAAGTGAAAGCGCATTGTTCGTGGGAAAAATGAACATGGATTGACATGGAAACGCAGTCACATGGGTTTTTGGCTAAAACAACAAAAAGAGCACTTTTAGATAAACAAGGAAAACAATATATATGTTCACTTTTATGGAAGCAGAAAAACAAAGTTCATTAAGACCCGTGGGATTGCTTGTGATAAAGATTTAAATGCAAAATGCACGAGACTGTTTCTGTCTGTGGTGTTTTAATTTTAAATATTTTAACATATATATATATATGAAATCAAAACAATGAACAAATGTTGTGTTTGTGGACTAAACAGACGCGGATCAGTAGTGGACTGCAAACATGTCCTGTGTGAAAGCACGATGAGTCCGTGCTGCGAACTGCATATGCACTGCAGGCAGATTATGCATATATCATATCCATTTTATGCAAGTGCTGTCAGGCTAAAAATGCCGCCAAAGGCGGCAACACGAGCAATTTGCTCCAGCACCTTAGCCACTAACACTTCTTGGAATATCAACCAGCAGAAAATGCATTGTACACCTGATTATGCATGAAAAAAACAGAAAACCGGTATAATTTTGAAAAAAAACGGTATATACATTTTTGGTCAAACCGCCCAGCACTATGTCCTTTGCAGAATAAAATAATTTATGTAATTAGATAGATAGATAGACAGACAGAAAGACAGATGGGGGGGTGTGAGCCATACCTTCATGGATGTGGCTCTCTGCTGTAAAATGCTGGAGATGATTGAATGGATCTTCCTGGAATGAGCATTATCCAGCACAGGTAATGACATCTGCTGAAAGATGATTATAATGCTAGAGTTATCACTGCAGCTCACACGATGAGAAGAACTGAAGAAGCATGTCCTTGATTAAAGCAACACGATCAGTGAACTCAACAGAGTGGAGAGGAATAATAGCATCCATCAAAGCCAAACCTGGATCAGATATAATCCAATTCCGATCCAGGTACTGTACTGCTTATTCTTTCACTTGATGTTGATACCAAATTGTATTTATTTATTTGAATGACTGATACAACATTTGTCAATGTTATCCAAGTCACTCTGATCCTTACCTGGATGGATGTGGCCAGAGGTGTAGTGGTAAAAAAAAGAGGTGGGTAAACTAATTCTGGGTGACCACATCGTGGTCATCGCTATAGGCTATCATTTGATATTACTACCAAGGGTATCACTGGTTGTTCCCTCATAAAGGTCACACAATCACTATTCAATTCATACATTAATCTAAGTTCTCTAAAGAGACTCAAGAAGGAATAATTTGGTTGAAATCTATAAAGTTAACTAAATGACAAAACAGAGAGAACAACATTTTTTAAGAGAGATAGAGAGGGAGGCTTATATCCAGGGGTTCCAATGCAATGCACTTGTACATAATGATTAGGGATTTGGGATTATTTTCATAGTCGATTAATCTGTTGAATGTTTTCTCAATTAATCGGTTAGTTGTTTGGTCTATAATATGTCAGAAAAATGTGGATCAGTGTTTCCCCAAAAGCCCAGGAATGGTCCTCAAATTTCTCGTTTTGTCCACAACTCAAAGATATTCAGTTTACTGTCACAGAGGAGAGAAGACACTAGAACATATTCACATTTAACAAGCTGGAATCAAAGATTTTTTTTACTTTTGTCTTTCATATATTTTATCAATGACACAGACTGCAATGACACAGACAGCAACATTGCAGAAGGACATCCTTTTGGTCACGAGGTTCACGTGAGATGATTGACAGCTTTACACACTAATGATATCGCACTGATGTCATAGCTGACACGAATCAATAAGAGGAGAGTAATCGCTAGCTCTGTTAGCTGTTTGAGCTCTTCAGATCGCATAAATCAGTGCAAAAGGAAAAAAAATGTTATTCTGTATGACAAAAATATTTTACAAACATGTCATAAAATTTTTATTTCTCCAAAGGTGCGCACCATTGGACTATATAGCCCTGGCGGATCGTGGATATTGTATGTAACGTTATACGAACACAAATAAACCGGAGATGAGATGAATGGCTGCTGTATGAGTGATGATTTCTATTCAAAATAACGAACGTTATTTTTATTATTATTATTATTATTATTATTAACGGACGTTTACCGTACCCGCAAAACCGTGAACGGCTAGTGATAACATTAACTAGCTAACTAGGTAGAGGTGACTTGAGTCAGTGGCATAAATCTACCGTGAACCAAATTAACCTCAAAAACGTGAAGTTTAGTACCGTTTTCCGAGCTCACTCACTTTGGGCTTGTAACGTTAGCCCAGGCCGTTTGCTGGCATCAGGAGGAGGGCTGCTGTCTTGACAGCACTTAAAAAACTGCCGGAAATCCATTTTTGAATCTTGATGCAGTCTGTTGCGTGTCATTCATGAACCATTCGTTCATTTTGAACGAATCTTTAATATGACTCGGGACTACCGAGTTGTCTCAGAGAGTGTTTCGTTCATTTTGTGTTGACCGCACATGCGCATTACGCAGCAGGTGAGGTCCGAGTCTTTTATTCTTCCTGTCAGTCCCATAGAGACGGAGAGAGAAAAGATTAGTTAATTTTGCTGAACGAGACTCAAAGATCCGAGTCAGTAAAATGATCCGAACCTCCCACTACTACTGGCAACGCCGCAAGCAATTGGTCAACACTGAAAGTTGCAGCGCAATATGAAAGACTTCGTCTTAGGTTTAACAACAAACAACCCAAGAAACTAATAATGAACAATATGAAACTAAAACGACATAAGCTTAATTTAAAATGACTTAGGAACTGTAGGCTATTTAGAGGTGGATATACTCGATTTAGAGGCGGATAAACGCTATTTCCGAATTTTGGGAGGTGCGTAAACGGCGTTGACGTGCGTTTAGCCTCCACTACATCCCTGGATGTGGCATAATAAGCAATATTTTTGAGAAATTTATGAGCAATTGTCATTAAAATAAAATATCTTATTTTTTTTTTAGGTGTAAAACTTTTTAAAATAGTTTGGTTCCAAGAAAATCGTGGATTTTGGGAATATGATGTAAAATGAATTTTTTTAAAAAGAATAAGAAGCTGTACTAGCACATTTGTAATTATGTGACACTTTTAGATATAGTCTCTTGCTCTTGCTATCAGTGAAGCTCAAAATGCTCTTTAGAACAGATTCTACACAAACTTCACGCATCTTTAGAATACAGACTAGTTCTGAAATATAAATTCATATTTCAGTCCAATTTCTCACTTAAATTGTTATGGTAATTTCAGTTGCAGTGAAAAATTTTGAAAAAGATTGGGGGAAATGAAAAAATGAATGAGCAAATCAGAAAATGTTTTAACCTGTTTTAAGCACCCTGGTTTGTTTCGTTTTTCGGTCCTGTATTTCAGTTACTGTATAATACAAATGTAGTTATAAAAGCAGTGTGTCATACCCCTTCTGAGGACAGGTGGCCGAGAGAGGGCACACTGAAGAGGTTCTGGATGAGGTCGGGTGGACAGGCCTGTCCCAGCCAGAGGAACATGGAGAGCCCGTTTTCCAGCAGGAAGATGCCGGACTCGCTGAGCCGCTCCTCAGAGCAACGCACTGGAGCCGGGATCGCCTCGCTGGACACATCCATAGTGTGCTGAGAGAAAGAGAGAGAGAGAGCAAACGCATGAACTCCAGGGCTCAGGGTTTGGTTTCAATGAGAGAAATGATGTGTGTAACGGACCAGCGGGATGAGGCGTGGATACAGCAGGACCTGTGTTTCCTCCACTCCCATCGCATTGACCAAGAGTCTGTGGAAGGCCCGGTCATCTGTGGAGAGCTCAGCGCTGCTCACCAGAGTCGGAGTCTTCAACAGACTGTTCATGTAGACGGGAAACACCTTCATCGCATCAGGCAGGATTAGCTGCAGGGCAAAATGTTCAAGAAGAAAAATGGTTTATACACATATAAATGTATATGTATAACATGGCTGCATTAGAACTGTAAATGTCTATGCATGTGCCATGTAAGCATTAATAAAAGGAGAAGGTGTTTTTAGAAGCATGTAAATGTAATCTGAACATGACTGTGAAGTGTGTGACGGACCTGGCTGGCTACTGAAGGACTGGCGCAGTTCTTCCTGTAGCAGGCCAGCATGTGAGCCATCTGGTTCACCAGGATCTCCCTCACGGTCTTCAGTGGCTGGTTGAGCATGGCCCGATACGCTGCAGGATAACAGCATCCACCACAATCACTGACTGTAAGCCATGAGCTCATCATACACTTTTAAATGTTTTAGTTTGAAAAACCTGCTCTGAGTATCCTTTGTTCCACTATAAAAGAAGTTATATATATCTCACATGTGTCTGTAAAGTATTGTTGGTGGCCAAAAAAAGATATCTACATCCAGAAAGCATGACTCTATTTCAGATAATTAAAATATGAATAAGACAGGTTGTAGAAGAAAAAAAATGTCTAAAAATAAAGGTAATAAATTTGTTTCTGCATAGCATTGTTATAGTTTCCTAAAACACACAGAAAAAAAGAAGAAATTAAATGTAAAAGTTCAAGTAAGTCTTAGTTGAAGTAAAAAAATTACTGAAAATGAGAGAGAAAAAAAAGTTAAATGATAATAATAAAAATTATATATATATATATATAGGTAAAAAAATGTTAACCTGAATCACTTGTAAGTTGCTTTGGATAAAAATGTCTGCTAAATGCATGAAAAATGCACGAAAAATACTACGAGAAAGCAAGTGTTTTACGGATTGGTACATTTTAAAAATCTAGCATTATGTTACAGCTAGAAGTAAATCTGTAATGACTGTATGACGTTTTCATGTACATTCTTGTAAGAGTTGGTAAGGCAGTCACCTGACTTGGCGAAGAAGTTGATGAGGGCGTCTGTCTCGCAGCTCTTGTAGAGTTCAGACAGCTGAGAGCTGCAGTTCAGACTGAGGTTGTGAATCCGCAGCCTCCTCTGGCCTCCGATGGTGGTGTAGAGCAGAGCACACTGGGAAACAGAGGAAACAAACTCAATTGTGTTGCTCTTGACTGCAAGCTAATGCAAAGAGCATCACATCAAAACAGCTCAATGAGGATTCAAATGCACTTAAACACTTTTATGCATCAAACATCGTTATTGATGTTACTGATGATGCATGATACATTTTGACTGTCGAGAGTGTTTCAACGTGACCACTTGATTCATTAAGTATTCAATGACAGTCTTGTGATGGTCTCAGAGCTCAGTGTCATACGTGAAGCCTGACCTGCATCACAGCTCCAGACTCCTCGCTGAGTGTGTCGTCATGTTTAAACTCGACCGTCACGGCCTTGTCACAGTCCACTGCTGCCATTTCCACATCTGTAGTGTTGTTCATGTATATGGCACCAAAGAAGTCTGTCGCCCTGAAGCCTTGAATGACCAGGATCATGCAGATGTTAGGAAACACGTATACCATACATACACTACCACTCAAACCTTTAGAGCTGGTAAGATGTCTTTGAAAGACTTTTCTTAAAGCTACATTTAATGTATCAAACAGCCATTCATTAAAAATATGCATTTTCAGACAAATACGATGCAATGGTTCTTGATTCCAAAAACAGTGCCAGTTTTGCGCTAGCACATCACTTTCTCACAAAACATGTGCTTTTCATGCATTTTTGCCTTCAACAACCATTTGTAATATCCAGTCTTGTATTATCCGTTACTAAGCAGAAAAACAAAGCCACAATGACCTGATTCTTGTCTTCCTCTGAACCAGATTACTGAATGATCTATTCATTAAATTCTCAGCCAAATTTCACAATATCAATATTGAAAACAAAGCTGTTGCTACTTAATATTTTTGTGCAAAACCTTTCTTTGATAAAATAACAAAATTGATTTGAAATAGAAAAATTTTGTAACACAATTTTGGCTGTTACCATTTCTTGAACATCGGGGGGACCAATGTTTTATTTATTTATTTAAATAAAGCATAAAGAAATAGAACAGTGAAGGAAATTCTCTAGTTTGGAAATAAACATTTTCAACTATCTGCAAGTAATATTTTAAAGGTTTACATGTTGAAAACAAAATGTTTCTTGTCTTGTCACATTCAGTTAGGAATTAGCTTACATGAAGCACATTAAATGATACAATATATTCAGTAAAAATGTCCATATTCCAGAGAAAGAAAAAAAAAATTTGCATCTGTCGGTCATTTAACATTTCTATCTTAAAACAGTGGTTGAATATTTAATGTTTTGCTACTTCCCTTTTACCTTGCTCTCTAAAAATGTTTCTTTTAAACCTTTTTGTCAACCTAAAAACAAACAGAGTGCTAAATAATTGAGTTCAAATAATGAGGGAGAAAATTTGACCATTTCTATTCATTGGGGAAAATTTGGTGCAGGTGCAAATTTAATGCATCCTTGAAAATAAAAGTATTTACTTCCATCAAAAAGATTACCTGTGCCAGTACGGATGCGCATGATGGCGTCGAATCCGATGCACTTCTCCACATCTCTCCGGAGGTCACTGACAAACTGCTGACCATTCACCTCCATCTGGAAAGACAAAAAATAAAGGTTTGAGGTCTGACCACAAGAGGGCAGTAATACAAAAGAGCTCATCTTTATTTTGTACAATGTTCACAGCGTCTGTGTTTCATTATGTGCATGTTATGGTGTACCTGGAAGTTGCTGTACTTGTAGATGGAGCCGCCGGTGTGTGACGGCACATCTCCCATGGTGGCCATATCCACATACTGGTTAGGAAACAGGAAGAGATCGACACAACAGCCTTGTGCCACACAGTCTTTAGCCAGCTGCTCATACACACCCCGCTGAGGCTGGAACAGAGTCTGAAAACACACACACACACACACACACACAAACACACAACAGTATGAATTTATAAAGCTGCTTTAAAACAATGTGTATTGTAAAAAGCACTTATACAAATAAATTTGACAACTTGACTAATACTATTTTCAGGATTTCTGCACATTTTATGAAAGTAAATTTAAGACCAAGTAAAGAATATTTAGGAAATAAATTGATGGTCTCCAAATGTAAAGCAACGCTTCAAAATTTTGAAAATGCAATTTCCAACAGATCTCCATTACTTTGATTAATTTTACAATACTTTAATTACATTTTACATTTTATATAAAAACTTATGGCTTGAATAGCTCTTCTCACAACCAATACAATATATGAAAAATTTATAAAAATGTAATATAAAAAACAACTTTTAATCTTCTGATCACACTGCAAAAAAGTGATGATCTTCCTTAATTTTTTTGTCTTGTTTTTAATTCTTGAGAAGCAAAAAGACAAGACAAAAAAGATCTAAATTAAAGGGTTAGTTCACCCAAAAATCTAAATTATGTCATTAATAACTCACCCTCATGTTGTTCCAAACCCATAAGACCTCCGTTTATCTTTGGAACACAGTTTAAGATTTTTTGATTTAGTCCGAGAGCTTTCTGTCCCTCCATTGAAGCTGTGTGTACGGTCTACTGTCCATGTCCAGAAAGGTAAGAAAAACATCTTCAAAGTAGTCCATGTGACATCAGAGGGTCAGTTAGGTCTGTTGTGAGTGCGACTGCTGTGACTGTTGATGTACGACACTTCTGATGTGTTTTCTTTGTTATTGGGCGCGTCAGAAAACACGTCAGCAGTGTCGTACATCAACAGTCACAGCAGTCGCACTCACAACAGACCCGGAAAAGAAGACAATGCTGAATAAAGTCGTAGTTTTTGCTATTTTTTGACCAAAATGTATTTTCGATGCTTCAACAAATTCTAACAGACCCTCTGATGTCACATGGACTACTTTAATCATGTTTCTATTTCCTTTCTGGACTTGGACAGTAGACCGTACATACATTTTCAATCTAAAATATCTTAAACTGTGTTCCAAAGATAAACGGTCTCACGGGTTTGGAACGACATGAGGGTGAGTTATTAATAACATAACTTTCCTTTTTGGGTGAACTAACCCTTTAAGCGAGTTAATGGTTAATAAAATGGAAAAACAACTTAATTTAAATGAAAAACTAGTTTTCATACCCTATTAACAGATATCTGTTGTTCTTTTACATATAAATTTAATTTAGTTTCACTTCCCAGAAAACAAGACTTCATATCTGCATCATGCATCTAAAGCAAATGTATATTGATTTATGGATGTTTAGATATTTTTACTGAAAAAAAAGCAATATATATATTTTTTGCAGCGTAAGCAACATTTAATGCAAAGACTTTATGAAGTTAAGACTTTGTAAATGGCCTCTTTCATTTCTGGAAGGATGAATTAAGAAATTTTAAGGCATTTTTTCATAAATTCCTGAAACTTTATTAAATAAAATCAATATTTACCTTCTCCTTTTCTGTACCCACTAGTTTTCTGTCATCTCTGTTTTTGAGTTTTCCTGGAGCCTCTGCTGTTGGGATGGAGGAATGAAAGATGAAGAGTTTGCCACTGCATTCAGCAGCCTGAGGAGAGGAGAAAAAAATAGTTTTATTTTTAGTTTGTTTCAGATAGTTTTATCTGACAAGTCTGGATATATTAAGAGCATTTGATTAAAAATATGATGAATAAGCTTTAACCAAAAATTCAAGTGTCATTAAACACTCCTTAAAGAGTCAAAGACAGATGTTATGAAACAGCCAGTGCGGTCACCAGTATGATATGATGACGGGAATGTCGTCCCAGGCCTGTGAATTCAAACAACGGCTCTAGAAACAACTGCATGTTTCTCACACAAAGCCTGCTTGCAGTATTAAAGTGCACTATAGTTTAAACGGTGTCAAAAAGCTAAAGGATGAGGCTAAATATCCACGTACAATTACAGAGGGACATTCCAGACAGACTGATGTCACTGTTTGGTAAACACTTGAGCCTCTTAGATTAGTTTTTACCTTTAGTGCCTCCACACCAGCTTGGATGACCGGAGCGAAAACCGTCTCACTCTCGTTGGTGTCAGCAAACATGTCAGGGATCTGATCTAAAAGGCTAAAGAAAAAAATACATAAATTCATATTAACAACAAGAATAGGCCATTTCTTTCTCATGAAGTCAAGCCATGCTTTAGGATAATGACAGTGAATTACAGAAGAGCATAAGATTAGATAGTAATTGTTAGGAAGTGATTACTAGTCTGAGCAGTTTACATCGTCTGAGAAATGATCCATTACTCATATGTTTGTATTGAAACCTTAGTGATGCATGCAAAATATTTTGTCATTAATTGATATTGTGAATTTAATACCAATATCAGTTTCCTGCATAATTAATTACTTATTAAATAATTATTGATATAATAGAATCCATTACTTATTAATGATGTTCTAATTAAGAAATGATTAATGTGTTAATTAATTTTGCATTCTTAAAGCTCAAAGCGTACAACATGTCAGCAACACCAAGGTCCATGGAATGCATTAAATAAAAACATGTATATATTTATATGCAGTCATTTTATATAAAGCATTGCCTAATGCATAATTGTTTAAGTATCCAATAACCAGTATGCAGATATATTGCTTTAATAAAACAACATTTATGCATTACATATTGCATATTTATTTGTATATTATTTTATACTTTGTACTGTACTATATTCTTGTTTATCTTTATATTTTAATGTCTTTGTAACATAGTATCTGTTCTGTCTTTCTCGGGAGGAGATAAACTAAGAATTTCATTGCACTACTTAATATGGCAATATATATATATATATACATACATACATATACATACATATATATACATACATATACTATATATACATATATACATATTAGTACACATTAGTACTTTAGCACTAATACTAAATGCTGTATATGAGTCAATGTAATAAGCATTGTAAAAGTGCATTTTAAATAACTACATAAAGAAATGAACCTACTTGTTGATGACAGCTCGGGACTCCTGGAAGTTGACGAGGAATCCGTCGAGAAGTGGGACAAACATCTCAGCCACGTCAGAGACCACCATCATCTGCGGCTGGGCCAGAGTGCTCTTCACGTTATAGAAGTGCAGGATCTTATTATAGGTGACAAAACCCACTCTGATGGGTGAAGTCTCTGCTCCCTCCTCTCTTCAAAAGACAAAGAACATTAGAAAATCGCAAAAAAGGTCATTAAAAAAAGTTTTGAATATACTTTATGTATTCAGATACAGTTGAACATATTTAGATAACTTTATATAAAGCACTGGGTAATAACATAAGTCACAATTGATGACAAAAGTAATGAGATTTGCAGTAAAATACATATTGCTTCACCGGAGTACACTGCATTTAGTTCATCAAATTAATGTAAATATATAACTAATTACAATTATATATTCCACTAACATTTGACAACATGAAATTGTGAAAAAATACTATTTTCTATAATTAAACATAAAAAAATCCAATGCATCAGGAAAAAAGCAATGCATTAAATGCATTAGAAAAAACTAGCGATGATAGAATGATAATGAGTCCTATAACAATAACTATATTTTGTTTAAATTCAACTTGATTTTTTTACTAATTTTGTGTGCTTTTCTAATTTTTATTAGTTTTTGTTTTTTTAATACATTTAAGTATAGCTTAAAGGCCCATTTATGAATGATAGAATGATGCCTAAATATATTATTCAAGAATGAGAACTATAACAATAACTATATTAGCATTTACACCAACAGACGATAATGTTCTATTCATAATCAGTGCACCACAGTTTTAAAGCTCTATAAACACGAATGTATTATGATCGGCTGTCAGTGTTTTTATTATTCATCAGCTGCTTGAAAAAAAAAAACTACAATGATCAGTTCCATCAGTTTAAAGAAATGTGCACATTTCACCATCTAACATCTACCAGAGCACTGTGTAGTAGCTGAAAGCATAGTGCATGGGCCAGTGAATATAAGCATTCCCGATTGACATCTGTATCTGGGCTTTGTAGCTTTCTAAGGTTACATTTGTAAGATTGTAAAACATGGTGAGAACATGGTGTGGATCACTCACAGTCCATATATTCCAAGTCTCTCATTAAGCTAGAGACAAACTCTCCAATACAAATCCTATCAGGCCCTAACAGACCCCATCGACTCAGTGTGGTCTTCATTAACTGTGCACAATCTAGCAAGTAAAGCCAGGACCAGAGGAGAGAAATCAGATCTAATAGCACAGACTTATTTGGAGTGCACAAAAGGACTGCTTTCAGAGTGAGGTCAGGTCCCAAACAAATAAGGACGTACCCTTAGGAAACAGCCGAGGAGAAGTCATAGTTTAGGAGGGTGCAAAAAAAGAAGTTGAATCAAAAGCTCACCTCTCAGCTGGCCGTCACCCAAAGAAACGGTATAATTGAAGCCATGTGTACCATGAAACATTTAAATACTGTTGTAGAACTAGAGCCACTGAACCTCCCGACTTCCTTCAGGCAGACATTTTCAAATGATGAGATATCGGAATGGTTTCTCTCCTTAGTTTTTTTTTTTTAGCTTGTTCTCCCGTTACCATATTTGGCAGAGGATCGGGGCTCTTTTCAGCTGGATTCGTTCACATTCCAGGCTGATAGTAGCTGAGATGAACATGTGTTCAACCTGAGAGGTGCGGACAGAAAACGCCCAAGGCTTCATCTACACTCCCAGCCAAACACCTGGAGCTGGGCGTCATGAAAGCAATCCTAAATATATCTTTACAGTCTTAGCTGTCCAAACATTAAAATACTAACAGAATGATCTATTCCCTCTGCTCAATTTCAGGCCACAGGCCAGAACAGAGTCGACTGCTGACAGGTCAAATCTTTGCAATTTGCGGAAATGTTTTAAAATGTAGTTTTGTTTTACATTTCTATATAATTTATTTATAGGGATCCATTTTTAAAATATATACGTAAGATGAAAAATTATAATTACAATTAATAATATAATATGCATAAACTTTTCACCAAAAAATAAGTACAGTAAATTCCTAAAAAGAAAAATGTGATTATAAATTGAGAACAATGATATTATTATTTTAGTGTTTAATATTTATATAAAATCATAGTTTTTATTAGTATTTTCAATTAGCTTTTATTTTTTACATTTTAGTCATTTCATTATGTGCTCTTGTCATTTTCATTCGATTTTATTTTGTAAAAATTAAATGTACGTTTAACATTTAAATTGATTACATTTTATTTCCGTTTTAGTTTATTTATTTAAAGTTCAGTTACATTTTCATTTGTTTGTTTTTTTTTCATCTAATATTTGTATTTAATATTATTTTAGTTTAATTTCAATGAACACATTTTTTTGATAGCTTTAGTTTTAATTAACGATAACCCTGGTGAAAAAAACTTTAGAAGTAAAGAGCCCAATAACAGCAGATGACATCTACAGTGTACATTTTCCCTAAACACAGATTTTAACCTGAAATTGACGCTGAATAGCAAAAAAGAAAAAAAGATCACAATTTATTTTAAGGTCCAATTCTCACTATTAACAAACCATTAACTATGACTTTTGCTTCAATAAACTCCTAATTTGCTGTTTATTAATAGTTAGTAAGGAAGTTGTTAAGTTAGGTATTAGGATGAGTGATGTAAAATTTATGTACATATCCACTATCAAAATCCAAGAGCAACAAAGAAACAAAATGCTCAAGTATTAAAGTTGATACGTAGAACGATCCCCCTCATTGTCTTTAAAAATAGACAGCAAACATTAACGCTCAACTTACTTTGGAAGTAGGTCAAGCAGCGTCTTCAGTTCCTCGCATATTAGTTTCACAAGTCCACTCTTTATGTTGTTGTAGGAGACATCGATCATGAAGATGTAGGCAGGAGGATTTGGAGGTTTATTATTCTTAAAGACAAAAGAGAACATCACAGAATGAATGATGGTAGTTCGTGATCTTCAAAGTGGGCTGTTTTTGCTTGTTCTTTACAGAATTCGTACACATATCTTGTGCCAGAGAATACACAAAGTTTGCAATCATGTGAAAGCATATCATATGCACAAGAACACTTTTATCTTTTTATATATAGAAATGCCAAGATGTACATATTTTATTAAAATGTAATCTATTACTATGAAACCTTCCTAATGTGATAAACTCAAACTGGGACCATTATACACTTACATAAAAAGTGTGCATCCTTATTTTCAAACAACTTCTCTGTTACCTTGCAGTAATCCAATGTGGCAATAAACTCGTATGAGCCCAAAGACAGTTCTGGTCTCTCATACAGATCCATTCTTCTCCCCATATGGTCCAAATGCTGGAAATACTGCACTGGAACTGGAAAGGTAGTGATAAACCATTTTTAGAAACACTTGTTTTAGCTTCGATCGCACAGACAAATAACCCCTACCAGGTGTTGACAAGAAACACAATGTAAAGCTGTGCGTAAGAATAAAGGTCACAGCAGTCTCAATGGTACAGTACCAACCTTCATTAACGCAGCTGCAGAAGCCACACTGGTAGCGTCGTCCTCCATCCATAAACTGCATGTAAGGACACATGTAGGCCTTACAGCGGTTGCAGCGGATTGGTCCAGTCTCACCGTGATTTACAATATACAGAGGACTCTATAGAGATCAGAGTGGGAAGGAAAAATGAGACCTATATACAGCCTTAACTTATATATATATATATATATATATTATTATTATTATATTTATTAGTGTTGGTCATAGATTAATTTTTTAATCTAGATTAATCTCACTGTGATCTTGAAATTAATCTAGATTAAAATGGCTCATTCGAATTCTGCCGAAGGCATTCAGAATATGAAGGCATTCAATAAAATTGACAAACAGTAAATCTTTGAGAAGGGGTTTATCAAGCTAGGTGGTGCATTAGAAAAGGGGCTCATCTCCTGTTTCCAAAATGCATCACAAAGTGCTTGAAAAAGCTGTAAACTAATTCCACATTGCACAAGGTGCAAACAACCTTACGCCTGTTTCACACACACTCCGTCTGCAGTGCGTATGCGTTGCATATTTTTTAACGCACCCATGTTAACGGATTCCAGTTGCGTTCCAGGAGCGTTGCGTCTGCAGCATTGCAGCGATCGTTTACGTACCGAGTAGCGGACTGCAAACGTGTCCTGTGTGAAAGCACATCGAGTCCGTGCTGCACCACATACGTAACGCACACGAACTGCACACGCACTGCAGACGGAGAATGTGTGAAACAGGCGTGAGCAGGGCGTAGCTGGGGTCAGCAGGGACCCGGTGAAGGTTGTACCAGTGGGCCCTGTTTGAAATTGTTTAATTTGTATGTTCGTTTATTTTTATTTATTTGTGCTATTTACACAATGTTTAAGTTTTTTTCAAGTTTGTATGTGTCAAGGTACAGAAACCAAATAATTAAATGTAAAATAGCACTGGATAGTCTTCAATGTAAAAATGAAATATGCAATCAAACCTACATTTATTCAGACACCTTCAACATTTCTCACATTATTACAGTTTTGCTATATATATCAAAAAATATATCTGGTGTCTGAATAATTTTTGGTTTGACTGTTAAAACTACAAAGTAATTCAGTCAAGAGCAGTGAGTGATTTTCATTTTCATTTTCTTGGATTAACATTACAGCAGCCAGTAGCTAAATTAGGCGCGGTCACTTTAAGAGACGATGAACTCATCCAATATAATACACATCCCATTTTTTTTCCTCAACTGTTTACTTTCACTTAATAAATAACTGACAGTTTTTTCGAGCATAATTTCCAAGGTGGATATTTTGACATATTTTGTACGTATTTGTCGACACAAGAGCAAAAACAAGCAAATTTCGATGTTCAAGTGTTTTGAGACGCCTTTCCCTGCGTGAGCCCTGAACACCAGAACACCGCGAGTACTGAATTGGGCTCTTTCACATCTTTTTTGTTTGTTCAAACTGCGATTTGTATTTGTTCGTTCAGGTGCAGGAGGGACTTCGAGGAGAACTTCGCAGAAGAGAGCTCGGTTCAGTGTCGCTGTCCGTGATACGCGGCTCTCTCTCTCTCTCCGCACCGAACACAGCGCGCGAGTAACCAGCTACTCAGTTCAGCTTTTCCGCGTCTTGTGTTTGGATGCTTTAATGTTTAAATCGACAAGCGGTAAGGCTTAAAAACACGTGAAAAAGATAAGCTTTCATGACGATGTGCAGCAGTGGCCCGTCAACTGTCCTGAGCATGTTTTTAGGCTGGCCTCAGCCAGTCGGTTATATAAAATATCAAGGAGAAATGAAAGTCATCATAGCTTGCTTAGTATAGACCCAGCTCCCAAACCAACTTTGAGAATAGATTAACGGCAATATTTTTTTTTTATCGCCCGATAAGAGTCTCACGTTAACGCAGCACGAATATAATATACACTTTTATTCGGTAAGGATGCATTAAAATGATCTATAGTAGAGAATTTCTAATACAAATTTATGTTAATGTTACGAATTTATGATGTTTTATCAAAGAATTCTGAAAAAAAAAATGTATCATGGTTTAAACAGAAATATGAAGCAGCAAATCAGCATTTAAGAATGATTTCTGAAGGATCATGTGACACTGAAGACTAATGATGCTGAAAATCCAGCTTTGATCACAGCAATCAATTACATTTTGAAATGTATTAGAATAAAATAAAGTGCTTTAAAATGTGGTCTAATTTCCTCCTTTATTTGAGAGTACAATAAACTTCTCATCTGACACTGAACTTAAACTAATTAGCCTCTCGTGAGAATACTAACATTTCCTAAAAAGGCACTGAAGCACAAATATGAAGGGTAAATCAGTGAGAGACTCCCGAGTTAAACATGTCTTCAAAACCACTATTAAACAACTGACACAATAAACTTAGGGGACACCCATGAATTAGGTTTTAAACATATTCCATAGGCAGTATTTTCCAAAGATAACACAATAGACAACAACAAACAAAAGGTCATTCATTCATGTGTTAAATGTATGAAATGTGCACTTGTACTATAAATCTTCTAAGTATGTTTTAAAAACTAAAATAAAAGGCCACTTAAGTGAACTTAAACAGAGCACAAATTCATGACTGTCTCTTAAAACAGTAAGATTTTTTTTTAAAGTGCACTTTGTAATAATGTCATGTTAAAATTTCTATGCTAAAGTGCATTTTAGGTTTGATGTTGTTGATGTTAATAAGCTTTTCTTCATCCTTTAAAGAAATACACTTATTTTGATGCAATGACTAACATACTAAAGCACATGTTAAGCACTTGATTATCATTTTATCCATAGTTTGTTATTTGACATTATATATCTACTTAAATGGGTCAAAAAGGCTTACTAATTCAACTAATTACAATTAATATAAATTTAAACTTATGTATAAAACATTTTCATTTAATAACAATTAATCTTCAAAAACATTACATCCAATTTTCACTTTAGAATATTATTTTAAAGTCTATGATTTTCGTATGAATTACTCTTTTTAAAAATAAACTGAAGTGTGCTTCTGTTTCACAAGGAAACACATGTACAGTTTTCCAGCACTAAACATCCGATAATATCGTCTACCTAAGCCCCACCCCCACCACGCCCCGCCGAGAAAACATTGCCGACACACATAAGAGGCAACATTTGTGCGTGCGCTTTGTGTGTGTGTCTTTTGTGGGGGGTTTTTACCGATAATGTCCATAATCATCTGTTACCTAACTATTGACGTCGACATTGCGATACTTATGAGACATCCGATATACGATAATATCGTCATATAGCCCAGCCCAAATACTAAACATTACTACATTTAAAAGTCACTTATGTTGTAGCATTCCTCATTTGTAAATCATGTCTGCTAAATGTCTGAATGTAAAATTAAATCTAGTACATAAACTCAAAACTGAAGAACTGCTAAAATCAGAGTTCTGAGAAAATGCTGCATACCTCATTTTTGGGCACAGTGGCAAAGGGTTTAATAATGGCTGCCAGAGGCACTTTGCACTGCTTTGCAAGGTCAGCAGTGCTGGGGAAGGAATATGTTGTGCACCGCATGAACCTTGGGCTGGCATTCCCTTAAAATGACAGAAGAAAGATTAATATGTTAAACAAAACCCCTTTTATGCTAATATAAGGAGAGAAGTGTAAAGACAGCTGCCATGCTCACCTTGATCCTGCACTGTGAAATCTGTGGTGACCAGTGGAGGCACCTGACCTCTGATGTTTGTGACGTACACCTGGCCTCCTCTCTTAGCCTGGTCATCCTCAATCACTTGCGTCTGCAACAGACAGTGTAACCGTAAAAGTGCACAAATTTAAATGCTTTTATTTTAAAAAGCAGCATTTTTGTCTGTTGTTACCGTGCTTGGAATAGAGTCTGGGTCCAGCTTCTTTTGAGGAGGGCCTGCCATTTGTGCTGGACCTCCAGGAAAGCCTCCTGGGAAAGCACCCGACTGTGGCCCTGCCATCTGTTGACCTGCCATTTGTGCACCATACGGGCCTGAAATCGGGCTCCCTTCAGATTCGAAGCAAAAATAGTTATTTCAGTTAGTCAAATGATTGTTTTTTAAACAAGTCACAAGTTTGCAATAATTCAGATTTTTTTTGTGTTTTTGAAAGTAGTATCTTATGCTCAGCAAGGCTGCATTTATGTCATTTACAAATACAGTAAAAACAGTAATATTGTGATATATTATTACAGTTCAAAAGGACTGTTTTCTATTTGAATAGATTTAAAAATGTAATTTATTCCAGTGAGCAAAGCTGAATTTTCAGCATCATTACTCCAGTCTTCAGTCTCACAATCCTTCAGAAATCATAATATGCTGAGTTGCTGCTCAGAAAAAATGTTGAAAATAGTTTTCGCAGCTTAATACTTTAGAAAAATTTGGGGTAAGATTTGGCAAAGACACATTAAATTGATCAAAAAGAATTTATAATGTTACAAAAGACTTCCATTTGAAATAAACACTTCTTTTGAACTTTCTTTTTCATCAAAGTTGAAAAAATAAATTTTACTCAAAAATGTCATGTAGCACAACTGTGTGCGACATTGATAATTATCAGAAAAGTTTCTTAAACACCAAACCAGAATATTTGAATGATTTCTGAAGATCATGCAACACTGAAGACTGGAGTATAACATTAATATATTTTTTCAATACATTTAACACTTCCATACATTCTATACATTAGACACTTCCAAAGCAACCGTTTTCCAAAATCGTAAATATTCTAAAGAATAAATCTAAATTCTAAAGTATTTTAACCAATGAGATACAACTCATCATTAAATAGAAGCTCTTGAACTTTTTCTTAATAATTGGTGCAATATTTCCTAGTTCTTACCTGGTTGCTGTTGATAGCCTTGGGGTCCCATTGGTGGTTGGTGGACACCTGGTCCAGGTGGACCAGACATTCCCATTGGCGGAGATGTCACAGAACCCCTCATGGCCATTGGTGGAGGAGATCCAAATGATGGCGGCTGCTGTCCTGGTGGAGAAATGGGCGGATGCCCCATTGCTGGTGGAGGTGATGTGTGATATTGTTGTGGTGCTGCTGAGCTGGAAGGAGACTGTGGTACCTGCATGGGCCTTTGGCCTACAGATCACAGTACATGCATTGGTGTAAAATAGGCCAACTGAAAGTCAATCCACTTAAAAGCAATATAAAATGGCATCTAACTTACCATATCCTCCAATGTTCATGCCACTCATTTGATTGGTCAGCTGTTGAGTTGGAGGTGGGGCTTGTGCCATACTATAATAAGCACTTTGAGGAGGCTGTCCATAAGGAGACATAGAAGCAGCTGAAGCAACAGGAGGAGGGAAACTGGCAAGAGCACAAAAAAAATATATTATTATCATAGAAAGTTGCGATTTCAAGAATGCATCATCACATTGAACTAGTATTCACCTGTGGGGATGGGCCCCATTCTGCTGAATGTTAGCACCATACTGGCTGGATACTGGTGGTGGAGGCATCCCAGAAGAAGAGGAGGCAGGAGGCTTGAGCATACCTGGAAAAACAGGATACATTTTACATGTAGAGAATCATGCGAGAAGATAATACTGTGACAAAAATATAATTACAGCTTATAAACTGCAGAGGATATAGTGACTGCTGACACTATAAAGAAAAGTGGTTTCATAATGGATTGACACTGCTTAGGTCTCTTTATTTAAGCTCATGAGGTGCTGAGACTCCTGTATCATGAGGACAAGATGAAACTTGCCAGTTTTAGAACAGAACTCAAGAAAAGAAGATTCACTTTACCTGTTGGAGGGGCGGAGTAACCCTGTGGAGGAGATCCATAAGCGCCATAATGCGACTGAGGTGGGGGGTTCCCAAAACCAGCAGAGTATCCCCCCATTCCAGCCTGGGCCTGGGAGTATGGAGGGGTGGCAACATAACCTTGCTGACTCATCTTACTCTTATACAGTTTTCATTCCAGTCTGGGACCAAAAAGCGTGATCTGGAATAGAAGAAAGTGGGTGAATACATTATGTGGGTTTCAAAACATACACATGGACCTTTAATGTTGAAGGTATGAAACTTCTAATCTGTGTGTTGCTCTGGCCATATACTAACCATTGTGGAAAAGGAAGTACACTTTAGCATACTTTGAAAAGAGTACAAATTATGGAAAAGAATATACTTAAGTGTGCACTGAAAGTTATGTTTTCGGGGGAACTAAATTGCATGTTAATTAATTGCAATGAAATGTAACGTATTATAATTAAAATTTATATTAAATGCAATCACCTGAACTTTAAAATGCCTTTTATCAACTTAAGTATATTTTTGCATGCAATTTCATAATTACTTTCCTGTCTTTGAAATTTGATTAAAGTGTACTGCTGAATTTATTGACAAGCATTTATGGTAAAATAAAATATACTTTAATGTCATTTCTATTGAAACTTCTGTGCCATGTGTTTAAATATATTCTTGTAATTACAATTTAAATTGCAATTTAGTACATTCAGTATGTTAGTCACCACATCAGATATCCAACAAGTGCATATTCAATACAATTATGATGAAATGTTTTCTAGAGTTTAGAGTGATATGATAATATATACCTCAACCCTGAGCACGTGTGATCAGGAACTTTGTCACTAGACCTTGATAAGAGGAGCTCATGATAACACAATCGGCCATATATGAATATAATGGTTTTACTATTGTATTCAACCCTCAAATTAGTTCACATTAAAGCTGAGATCATTATGGTAATTGTTCATTTTTAAGTTATTAACTGTAAATGTCATTAATGTTAACTTACCAACATATCTGAGCTATTAAAATATAGTTTGTTACTTAACAATTTACTGGTTTTAATAATAAAAAAGCCCTCATGATGATTTAAAGTTAATCAAAAATGGCCTAAAACAACAAAACAGGCTTTAAAAAAACACTTCATAAATTCATAACATAAAATGCAACATATATAAATCCATTGTACAAAACTGATATTAATAAAAAAACAAAGTGATGTAGGGAATTTTCCATAAACTAAAAAGATGATTCATACTTTGTTTATTTCAAATAAACCAATATAATGGCAAGTATGGTTTTCTTAAATATAATACTGTTTTACTATCGCAGTTGATCAACAAACAGGTTTTATTGAAGCTCTTTTTTGCACTCTAATAACACATTTTACAAGCTAATTATAGGCCTACAGTGTGCGTAGTTACAATAAACATTTTTATTTTTTTTATTTTTTTATGTCTGAGACTTCACGTCAGTGTTTCGGCAAAAGGTTTTCAGTAGGCTATCTCTCAGATAAAGACACATTTTCATTTCTATCACTCAACACACACGGTATTCAGATCTGCGACGTCATAACAGAACAGAGATGCTACAGCGCGAGACTAATGCTACAGTATCCGTCTGACCCGACAGCTCCAAGACCTGTAATGTTTCACTTCACTGAATAAAGTGCTTATTGGAAAAACTTCCGCGCATGCCGTGGATATATAGAATCGATTTAAGCCTACTGACAACAATGTGCGGGGACCAGCTGTCGGCGATACAAAGTTACGAAATATGTTCCGCTAGAGATGGAAACTGGTATAGCTTACTGTATAAGCCAAACTTACAAATATAATACACAGGGCCTCTAAAGAAGGGCGCTTATAGGCTACACGAAGGTCAAAATACGGTTGCCTTTCAAAACTCATTTTAGTTTGTTAGTACACGACAAAATAATAGAGACTTACCTGAAAGCAAACGATGTGTCCTTTCCTCTGGTGATATTGAATCGCGAGCCGAGAGTGCCACGTCAAACTCCAGCACAGCGCCGGTGTTGCGTACATTGAGCCGCCGCCACTGCGCATGCGCAGGCTGATGGGAACCACTACACGTCAGCAAGGATGCCGATGTGCGTAGCCCGCAAACGCCATGCTGTCATTGGTCTCCGAGATGAAATGAGCTCGTTCTGGTCTGTGTAAAACGAAACTGACAAAAACGATTATTACAGCAATTCGTGTGAACATTTTGCTGTTCTTTGGTCTTGTGCACAATATGTCGCATGTGACAGTATCCAAGTCACTGTGGGAAAATATTGTTACAGTTATAATACTTTGTAATGTGCGGGTTTCTGAAGACATTATATCGAACATTAGAGTGATTTTTGACCCACTTTGGTGCGTCTTTTTATATAATTTCACAATTCCATTTCCTTTGAAATATGGTTAAAGTGTACTACTGAATATATTGACAAGTATTTGGAAAACTAAAATATACTTTACTGTCATTTCTATTGAAAGTTGTTTTTTCATATATTTAATTTAATTTAGTAACTTTAAATGTAATTTGGAACTCCACACTATGGTTAAAATTAATATCAAGTACTTAACATGTGCTTAAATCAACTCGATTTCTGTGTATATATTTAAAGCATGACAAATGATTATTAAAACAATGATTTTATGTAAAAAAAAAAATACATTAAAGTATACTTAAGTGGACTTTTATCTCATTATATTTTATATGTTTAAGATTTTAAATGCATTACAAGTGCACATTCAGTACAATTAAGCACACTTATTTTCACAAGGATATCTCGTATTAGCTATAAATTATAGGAATATGTAAAGTCTGTAATCTTTTCACTAATTCCTTCTTGGGCCTTAGATCTAGTCTTCCTCAGTCATTTTAGTCCAAATTGATCAGTCAAGTTTATTACACTGCAGTATAATAAGTAAGCTGTATATTAGTGCTGATTTTTATTACCTCCTGGATGTATGAACAGTGGCATTAGGCATGTAAAATATTCTGGTCTTGCCCCTCTGATTGATTTGATCTGATTTTACTAATGAATATCTTGATTAAAAGTGACACTCCTTTGGCTCTAGTTCTGTGGGACTTCAATAACTGACTTCATTAAAAGTGCAATGGGACCATAGTCCATAGTCACAGTGGAAACAAGCTGTTAACTGATTTGAGAAGAATACCTTATAATGTAAAACAGGATATAGAATATATATATATATATATATATATATATATATATATATATATATATATATATATATATATATATATATATATATATATAGTACAGACCAAAAGTTTGGACACACCTTCTCATTCAAAGAGTTTTCTTTATTTTCATGACTATGAAAATTGTAGATTCACACTGAAGGCATCAAGGGCTATTTGACCAAGAAGGAGAGTGATGGGGTGCTGCGCCAGATGACCTGGCCTCCACAGTCACCGGACCTGAACCCAATCGAGATGGTTTAGAGGTGAGCTGGACCGCAGACAGAAGGCAAAAGGGCCAACAAGTGCTAAGCATCACTCGGGGAACTCCTTCAAGACTGTTGGAAGACCATTTCAGGTGACTACCTCTTGAAGCTCATCAAGAGAATGCCAAGAGTGTGCAAAGCAGTAATCAAAGCAAAGGTGACTACTTTGAAGAACCTAGAATATGACATATTTTCAGTTGTTTCACACTTTTTTGTTATGTATATAATTCCATATATAATTCCACATGTGTTAATTCATAGTTTTGATGCCTTCAGTGTGAATCTACAATTTTCATAGTCATGAAAATAAAGAAAACTCTTTGAATGAGAAGGTGTGTCCAAACTTTTGGTCTGTACTGTATATATATATATATATATAAAATTAAAATTAAATTAAATTAATGCATTTAGTGACTTACAGTGCATTCAGGCTATCAATTTTTACCTATCAATACATATATATCTCATCACTCTGAATGCATTTGTGTTTTGTCATGAGTAAAAGAACAGTTACTCTCCTCAGGATGGTCTCTCAAGAATGACGCTGAAAAAAGAGGGCCGGACTCCAGCTGTTTTGGCTTTACACCCACCGAAGGCAGCCTCAGATATCACACAGGAGAAGCCAGACTTCTCTCAGACTGGAGGACAGCTGCAGGAGGATGGGCACGGGCGAGTTCATGTGCGTAACGCTGCGTGGCGGGGCACCCTGGGGATTCAGACTCAGCCAGAGTGCTCAAGACCCTCAACATCCAATCCAGGTGCTTGAGGTGAGACTACAGGCTACTATCATGATGATGGGGATTTAATAATAACGCAGTTTATAGTAGGACGGCAGCGTACCTAGTGACGATGATGCATATCCATCTGTTCTTTTATTATGCTCGTTTCTACAGTTTTTTTTTAATATATATATATAATGAAACATAAAGACCCTGCTGGTTTTCTGGTCTTTAGTTGGGGTTTTGGCTTTTTTTAACTGGGCAGATTAGAACGCCAACTGGTTCATTAGATTTACACCAGCTTGCATCAAATAAAACAAGCAGCTGTATTTCTCTTTTCAGCCAGTTTTGTCAAATTTATGTTACATTTATGCATCCTGAAAGTTTTGTTCTTGGATAGAAGTGGGTTTAATATACATTTTAGTTTGCGTGTGCGTGGTGATTGTAACCACAAAGCTGGGCCTATATATTGTCAAAACTTAAGGTTTTATATAAATGCAGTTCTCTTGTACAGTTAAATAGCACAAAACAATTACGATAAACTGCCATTGCTGGACATTTGGGTAATGTTGAGTTGAGTTGGATTCTTGCATAATGACAACATATCTTAGGGGCCACCCGCAGAGTTCAAATCGGCCTGTTGTTTTGATAAATGTTCACTGGCAAAGTTGTTTTTCTTTAGCTGAATTTAAAAGGCAGATCTGTGCTGCGTAGGCTTTGCTTGTCTCAGACTTGAGCAAGGGCCCTTATATGGTCACAGCAAAGCTAACAAAGTTTGTTGGCCAAGTTCATGCAATCTGTCATCCCTCCCATAGATATCAAGAAACTGTACTGTTAGTTTCCAGCAGCTGGAATTATTAGGAAACATTGATTTAGTGATAATGTGCGAATTAGTAAAACTTCTTCAGCAAATTATGTGAGTGTCAACTTAGAACATGTGCATATTTTGAATGTTTCAAGTTGTATTCATAATGATTTATATGAAAATAATCAGCACCACCCTCAGCACAACCTCTGACCCCATGGAGACGTGATTATACTTAAATGCTTTGTTTATGTAACAGCTAGTTTAAAAATTTGTCAAGGCTATGAAATACGATATTTAAACAGAGGGCGAAATGTTTAAGCAATATAATGTTAGCGGGAGTGCTGTTGTACTGAATATTAGCACATCTGTGATTCAGAATTTAGTGGGAGTTTTCTATATATTTTTCCATGCTCAGTGGTGAAATAAATCACTTTCAAATAGGGAAAACATTAAGATTTTTAAAAACCCATATTGTTTTGACTACACTCAGTTACTCACACCAACAATTTAGGCTTAATATTTAATATTATGCATTTTAATTCCATATAAAATTTCCATTCATTTGGACTGTGCAGTTTGAATTAAAATTACATTTTTTAAAGGTACAGTCCACCCAAAAATTCAGTTCTGCCTTCATTTACTCACCCTGAAGTTATGGTTTTAAACCTGTATGAGTTTTACTGACTTCCATATACTAAAGTATATAGTCAATGGCTACCGTAAAAATATATATATTTTTACAGTGTACCTCTTAACATAAAATATAAATAGATTACAGAGTGTTATACAGGTTGCTTTTACAACTTTGAGTCCAGCAGTGTAACTGATAATGTGGAGTACACAAAAACTAATGCCCTGGTTAATATGTATGGTAATTAAATAGTTACTTGTCAGTACAACTGACCAAAAAATAACAATAAAAGACTAGACGTCATCTGAAGTCACCCAGTGGGCATATTGGATGATCAGTGTTGCTTACCCAGGTAAGTAAGCAATCATTTATTTCTCAACTGAAAACCTCATTTATTTGTAGCTTTAGAAAGTGTTAAAGTGTTCAAAATATAGTCATATTTTACAATTCAGTAAAACATTAATAGCCATTTAGCATGGTTTCAGTCCTTGTAACACTCAGCTCTGAGCATGGATGCTTCTAAATAACATCTAAACAGATGCACTCTAAAATTCAGCTCTGATGAATAAAGCTCTGTTGGTGTTTGTGTATATTTTATTTTCTGCTAATATGATTAATATGGTCCTTGTTTTAATAAACCATGCTTATCTATCACTTTCAGGAAGTCTGATATTCCACTGTTGCCCAGTAGGGGACATACAGTATATAGGCTTCAGAAAAACACTGTAATTGAACTGCAATAGCAGAATTATAAATAATGAATATTATTTTCATTAACATTAAAGGAATAGTTCAACCAAAACTGAAAATCTACTGAAAATGTATTCCCCTTCAGCTTATCCAGATGAGTGTTTTTTTTTTTTTGATTTGGAGAAATGTAGCATTCCATCACTTGCCCACCAGCGGATCCTCTGCAATGAATGGGTGCCGTCAGAATTGGAGTCCAAACAGCTGATGAAAACATCCCAATAATCCACGCCACTCCAGTCAAACAGTTAACATCCTGTGAGGTGAAAAGCTGTGTGTTTAACAAGGAACAAATTCATCATTAAGATGCTTTTAACTTTAAACCGTCACTTCTGGACAAAATAGAGTCCATAATAATACATAAAAACGCTTCCTCCAGTGAAAAATGTATACCTCCGTTGTCTCGAACAAACTGTTTTGGACTTGTAAACGGTGCTTGATCTGTGCATATTTCTCTCCTGATTCAGATGAGACGACTTTTTCATGGAGAAAGAATATTATGGGCAATATGGACATTAATTTTAATCCAAATAAATTATTTGAAGTAAAAACATTTTGATGGATCAGAGTTTTTCATAACATAATAACTGATGGACTGGAGTGGTGTGGATTACTTGTGGATGGTAGTGATGTTTTTATCAGCTGTTTGGACTCATTCTGACGGCACCCATTCACTGCAGAGGATCCACTGGTGAGCAAGTGATGTAAAGCTAAATTTCTCCAAATCTGTTCTGATGAAGAAACAAACTCATCTACACCTTGGATGGCCTGAGGGTTAGTAAATTTGTATTTTTGTGTGAACTATTCCTGTAATAATAACCTATTTATATATATATATATATATATAGATTGTTTCTGCTATTGTGCTGAGATAATTTTCTTTTTCAGATGTATATCATTTCTGACTCTACGTTTTCATGAGACATATGCGAGCTCACACTTTTAGCTGAGCAGTCAAATATTTGCCTGCGCTGTCACAAGAGCGCTTGAGCTGACAATATAACTGTTCTCACAGATGCGTGCTTCTATGTGTGTGGAGTGACCCCATGCTCTTCTAAGTCCTCTGGAAGACGTAACTTTTACCTGACTCATCTAAGAGCAAACTCAGCAGAGAAACATGCCTAAAAACAACATATGGCATGAAGCTGAGAAATACTGTTCATGGTAAACAGCTGTTCAGTGTGATACATAATAGAGGTCATGGTGTTCAGTACTTTAAAATTGTACTTATTATGGAAATAATAGATTTTAAAAGATTTAAGTGCATGTTAATTCCAATTTAATTAAAATCCATTTTTGTTTAAATGCATATTAGATTTAATTAGCTGAACATGCCGTTTTACCCATTTAAGTAGGACTTAAGTTCATTTTTATAATGTCTTTATTCTATTGTATTTGAAATATAAAGTGTACTGTTGAATAAACTTATAAGCATTTATTCTAAACTAAAATATACTTCAATGTTGTTTCTATAGAAGTGTTGTATGTAAAAATGTATTTGCAATTGCACATTTGTAATAATGTTAAATACACTTAACTTTTGCTGCAGTACGCTAGCTAACACATCAAAATAAGTCTACTTCTTTAAAACACTACAAAACTTTATTAAAACTAAATGAACTTTAAAATAAAACTACTAATGTAACATTATTACAAACTGCACTTTTTAAGTCTACTTAAGTATGTTAAGAATCATGAAAGTGTATTACATTATCTGCAAATACACACACACACATATATATATTTAGATAGATAGATAGATAGATAGATAGATAGATAGATAGATAGATAGATAGATAGATAGATAGATAGATAGATAGATAGATAGATAGATAGATAGATAGATAGATAGATAGATAGATAGATAGATAGATAGATAGATAGATAGATAATTTTTTTTAAATATACACTTTTAAGATTTCAAGTGCAGGTGCAAATTCAGTTCTAATAAACACAACTTTTTCACAAGGGTTTTTCTGCATTATGTTTAGTTTATCTGTATTATTCTTAGTTTATCTGTATTATGTTTATATATAATATAGCTCATACTGTATAAATATGCTGCATTGCATTTTAATGGTAAAAGCCTTTAGTTTTCTAATGGTCTGTTTTCATATTCTGTCGTACAAGAAGAGCACATCATGGATCTTTTGGCAAATACAAAGAGACCAATGTCAGTTCATTAAAAATACAGGTTGCTACAGTCTCCTTTGAACATGCACGTACAAAAACATTTTCATAATGGACCGTCAGACCTATGGAAGGCATCCAGTAATCTGTAGTAAAGAGTTATGTTTGAACTTAAGTCATTTAGCTATAAACACTACAGTTGGATTCACTCCTGTGCGCTGTGGTAAACTGCTAACCAACTCACCCAGCATAAGTATGTGAAAGTCCACCATTTACGGCTAATGTGGATTTAACTATGGGAACATGACAGTCTGTAGACCACCATGGTTCAATTTACCTGAAATGTCTTTTGGAAACACTGAAAGATAATTGCTTTAAGCTGTAGGAGGCAGAAGTAGCCGAGAGAACTTTCCAGCACGCTGCATTTACTTTACAGTGTGGTTATGGGAACAAAACTAATTGTACTTTTGACTTTCTCTTCCCAAATGTAACATTTAAAATTTACTTTTTTGTGCCAAATAATGTGTAATTACAACATCCAAGTAACAAATGCCCTATAACACAATCAGCATTGCTTTCAAACAAAAGATACTCAAAGGGTTGAATAACGAATGCTTATGGTTTCTTTGAAGCAGCAGTTTTTCAAAACGTATTTTTCAAGGTTTTCTGCTATATTTGCACTCGCCCTTCCCACTTTTAAGAACTTATTTTATTTTATTTTTGTTTAAGCACATTCTTCTTTTTAGTACAGTATGCATTGCAACTGTACACTCTACCACAATGTATGCAGTGTTATTAAAAAGGTGCTGTGTTGATAACAAAGGATTTCCTCACTTTGTAAATCTCCTTATGCTGAAAACCTAATATATATATATATATATATATATATATATATATATATATATATATATATATATATATATATATATATATATATATATATATTGTCAGGTGACATAAAATGTGTCCCTTGTGAAATTGTTACAAACACGCCAGGTTCTACCTCCACTCACTCACAGCGCATGCCCTCACCGGAATACTAATCACTTCCACCTGACCCTCATCACAACCCAATCACATCAGCACTATAAATACCACACACATGCACTCAGTCAGCGTCCAGTCTCGTTCGCAAAAAGGTCTTACCTGTATGCTAACTCTAAGGACTAACTCTTCCTCTACATACCTCTCTCCAGCGATCCTCCGAAAATCCAAGTCTCCATCGTGCGTGTGTGTGGTACACCTCCCTCCTCTGACGTCTTCACCCAGCTATCACGGATCCATTCATCACTCTACCCAGCACTACCTGCTCCTCTGCCTGTGCCTTCAATAAAACTATCTTTCTATTACTCCTCAGCCTCCCGGGTATTCTGTAACAGAAGACCGGACCTACACCGATTGGCACAAGCATGAGCCTCACAGACCCCTTTCAAGATCTAGTCAATGCACTCCGTAGGACACTCACAGCTCAACCTGCATCCCCAACACCAGCGAGCACTTCCGTCAACGATGCCAGCACTTCCTCACCTTCCGTTCACGCCAGTCCCATGGCCAGGCCGGCACCCTACTCTGGTTTGGCAGAGGAGTGCAGCGGATTCCTCCTTCAATGCTCGCTGGACCTGGAGATGCAACCGCACTTATACCCCACCTAGAGATCCAAGGTAGCATTTGTAATTTCTCAACTGCACGGTAAAGCACTACTGTGGGCAGATTCTATATGGACTCAAAATAACCCAGTTATCCAGTCTTGTTCCAGCTTCATCAACAATTTTCGATAAGTTTTTGGCAGACCAGCTTGGGACTCGTCAATTGGTGAGAAGCTGTATAATCTCAAACAGGGAAAAATGTCTGTCAATGAATATGCCCTTCAGTTTAGGACTCTAGCGGCCTCCAGTGGATGGAACGAACAGGCTTTACTGACTACCTGCCGTCAGGGATTGGAACCTCGAGTGGGGTTGCATCTCGCTGCATACAAAGACACCATCGGGCTTGAAAGGTTCATCCAGCTTTCCATCCGCTTCGCCACCCGTATGCAGTCATGCTTAGAAGAGAACCAGGGCTAGGCGTATTCCACCACACCACTCTGCCGACCAGAGGCCGTCCCCAGAACCAGCCAACGAACCCATGCTAGTGGACTCATATCGACTCTCAGTGGCTGAAAGACAAAGACGGCTGGCCCAGAATCTTTGCCTCTACTGTGCAGCCCCGGGCATACCATCACTGTATGCCCCATCCGTCCTCCTCGTCCCATGGTGAGTGCAATTCTCCCTTCAAAATACCAAATGAAACCACCCACCACTGTTGTGACACTTACTGCCACTGACATCTCTCTTCCAGTTTCCGCCTCCTCGATTCTGGGTCAGCCGGCAACTTCATCTCTGGCGCCCTATGCCGTCAACTCAAACTCGCTACCATGGCAACGCCGTCAGCCTACCAAGTCCACACAATTACCGGCAGGCCGTTGAGTAGAAGATGAGTACATCAAGAGCTGCATCTCTGTCCCAGCCAAACCTTCCCCTGAACCTCTTCCAGTTTATTCTACCTCAATAGAGACCCCAGTGGAAAAATAATCAGTTTCCATCCCTACCTGCTACGCCCCCTTCAGTGACGTCTTCTGCCCCAAACGGGCTTCCAAGCTGCCTCCACACCGGCCATGGGACTGTGACATCGATCTGCTGCCGGGTGAACCAGTGCCTAAAGGAAGGATCTACCCCCTATCCATTCCGGAGGAGAAGGCCATGGAGGAATACATCAAGGAGGCGCTGGCCCAGGGTTACATTCGTCCATCTACTTCCCCTGCTGCTTCGAGCTTCTTGTTTGTGGAAAAGAAGGATGGAGGCTTGAGACCCTGTATCGATTATCGGGCTCTCAACAACATAACCGTCAAATTCAGATACCCACTTCCCCTCATCCCAGCTGCCTTGAAACATCTACGTGGTGCCACTGTCTTCACCAAGTTGGACCTCCGCAGCGCCTATAACCTCATCTGGATACGAGAGGGGGATGAGTGGAAAACTGCCTTCATAACACCTAGTGGCCACTATGAGTATTGTGTGATGCTGTATGGACTTGTTAACGCCCCCTCCATCTTCCAGGATTTTATTCACGAGGTGCTCCGGGAGTTTCTCCATAAGTTCGTCCTCGTCTACATTGATGATATCCTCATATACTCCCGGAGCCTAGCGGAACATCGACGCCACGTTGCGGAGGTCCTGCAACGCCTGAGGGCCTTTCAGCTTTACCTCAAGGCCGAGAAATGCTCTTTCCATCAGCCCTCAGTCCAGTTCCTTGGGTACAACATCAGCAGCAGTGGCATCGGAATGGACGAGGGGAAGGTTAATGCCGTCAGAGATTGGCCCACTCCTACCACCATCAAAGAACTACAACGATTCCTTGGCATTGCCAATTTCTATAGATGGTTCATCCAAAACTTCAGTACCATCACCAGCCCTCTCACCAGTCTCCTCTGTAACAAACCAAAATCACTCTCTTGGACTCCTGCCACCACAGAGGCCTTCCACACCCTCAAAGAGGCCTTTACGACCGCTCCACTCCTGGTCCATCCTGACCCCGACCGACCCTTCATCGTGGAAGTCGACGCCTCAACCACCGGAGTAGGAGGGGTCCTATCTCAGCAGCAGGGGAATCCCAGTCACCTCCACCCATGCGCCTTCTTCTCCCGGAAGCTCAACCGGCGGAGGTAAACTATGACATCGGCAACCGGGAGCTGTTGGCCATCAAGTTGGCCCTGGAAGAATGGAGGCATTGGCTGGAGGGAGCCAAACACCCCTTTCTGGTTCTCACGGATCACAAAAATCTGGAGCATCTTCGAGTTGCCAAGATGTTAAACCCAAGACAAGCCCGCTGGGCGCTATTCTTCACCCGCTTCCACTTTACCATCTCTTATCGCCCAGGGGTAAAGAACGTAAAGGCTGACGCCCTGTCCCGGTGTCACGCCCCCGAAGAGAATCTCGAAGGACCCGAAACATTCTCCCTGAAAAGATCATCATCTGCCCCATTACCTGGTCCGCCTAGACCCTTCCTCCAACCGATCCTGCTACAAACACCCCGCCGGGTTGCCCACCGGGACATCAGTACATTCCCTGGACACGGCGCACTCCACTCATTCACTCCGCTCACACATCTCTTGGCACTGGTCACCCGGGGGTCAATGAAACCCTCTCGTTGCTTAAAGAACGCTTCTGGTAGCCCAACATGGCCTCGGATGTCAGGAGGTACGTGAAAGGATGTACAGACTGCACCATATCCAAGAGCCCACGCCATCTTCCATCAGGCAAGCTCCATCCTCTGCCCGTTCCCAATCGCCCGTGGTCACACCTAGGGGTGGATTTCATTACTGATCTTCCTCCTTCAGATAAGAATACCTGCATTCTTGTCATAGTGGATAGATTTTCTAAATCATGTCGTCTTCACCCCCTGAAAGGTCTGCCCACGGCCATGGAAACGGCCGAGTTATTATTTAACCATGTCTTCAGGTACTCCGGCATCCCAGAGGATATCGTCTCGGACAGAGGTCCTCAGTTCATCTCCTGGGTATGGAAGGCTTTCCACTCACTCCTAGGTGTGGCCATCAGCCTTTCCTCTGGATACCATCCCCAGGGTCCAGGAGATTAGACGCTTCCTCCGTACCTTCTGTCACGGCCACCAGAACTCCTGGAACCAGTTCCTAGGGTGGGCCGAGTACACACAAAACTCCCTTTGACAACCTACTACCGTACTCACTCCATTCCAGTGTGTACTCGGCTACCAACCTCCTCTATTCCCCTGGTCAGGTGAACCCTCGGATGTCCCCGCCATCGACTACTGGTTCCGGGAGAGCGAGAGGGTCTGGGACACGGCACACCACCAACTCCAGCGGGCCTTACGCAGACGTAGAACGACAGCCGACCTTCGCTGATCTGAGGCCCCAACTTACCAACCCAGTCAGAAGGTCTGGCTGTCCACCCGGGACATCCGGCTGCGCCTGCCCTGCTTCAAGCTAAGTCCCAGATTCATTGGCCCATTCACCATCCTTCAGCAGATCAGTCCGGTCACTTATAAACTCCAATTACCCCCTGAGTACCGGATTCACCCCACTTTCCATGTGTCTCTCCTGAAACCTCACCATCCCTATGTCTCTCCTTCCACAGAACCTGGCGAATCCGAAGCCCCCCCTCCACTCCTCCTAGAAGACGGTGCGGCCTATGAAGTTAGAGACATCCTGGACTCCCGTCGGTGTGGTGGACAACTTGAATATCTAGTGGACTGGGAAGGATATGGTCCAGAGTAACGTTCATGGGTCCCATGCAACGACATCATGGATCCTAACTTACTTAACACCTTCCACTCCAATCATCCTGACTGACCAGCTCCCAGGGGAAGAGGACGTCCACCATGTCGTTGGGGTCCTCGGCCCTCAGGAGCGGGCCGTGGGGAGGGGGGTACTGTTACAAACACGCCAGGTTCCACCTCCACTCACTCACAGCGCATGCCCTCACCGGAATACTAATCACTTCCACCTGACCCTCATCTCGACCCAATCACATCAGCACTATAAATACCACACACACGCACTCAGTCAGCGTCCGGTCTCGTTCGCGACAAGGTCTTACCTGTATGCTAACTCTAAGGACTAACTCTTCCTCTACTTACCTCTCTCCAGAGATCCTCCGAAGATGCAAGTCTCCATCGTGCGTGTGTGTGGTACACCTCCCTCCTCTGACTTCTTCACCCAGCTATCACGGATCCATTCATCACTCTACCCAGCACTACCCGCTCCTCCTTTCTATTACTTCTCAGCCTCCCGGGTATTCTGTAACAGAAATGCACTTAATTGTATTGAATGTGCACTTTTGGTGTACTTCATGCTTTCAAAGTATATAAAAAACTTTACTTGCAGATAATATAATTGTAATGAAATAAAAGGAAACTTAAGTATACTTAACTACACTTTCACAACTGTTTCTTAATCCACTAAATGTACATTTTTTTATGTAATAATGCCAATTATCATTCAATCTTTTTTTTTAATCTTTGAATTTTTGTTAATCTTTAAAGGATTGCACTTATTTTGATGTGTTCACTAACATACTAAAACACATATATATTTGTGGGGGGGGGGGGGTTGAACTATCCCTTTAAGTAGAACTGAAGTCTTTATATGTCATTTCATAATTACTATTCTATTAGCTTTGAAATATGGTAAAAGTGTTCTGCTAAATGTACTTCTTTTAAGATTTGAAGTACACTACAAGTGAACATTTAATACTATTAAGTACACTAATATACAGGTGACCAAGTGCACATTTTACTTTTTACAGTGTCTTCTCATAAACAGTATGATATAGATCTACAGTATTTATTTAGCCAAATACCATAAAAGGTGAAGCTGCATTTCTATTGTATCTTTACATAAACAAAAATATATAATATTCAGTATTTATATGATGTATGCCTGTTTTATCTACTACATTTAGTGTTATTCATTTATGCACTGTTAAAAACAAAAGCATAAATTATTTTACGCAGTAAAACTTCATCCAAAATTGGAGAAAACATCAAAGAGTGGATATTGCAATCTGCATTCAAAAGAAAATGTCCTGTTTGTTGTCACCCCTGAAGTTTTACTGTGGTCACAAGTGCCATTGCTAGATTGTTCTTTCCTCTCCTTTTTTGGATGAGGTTTGTGTTCAAATCTGCTGTTACTTGTCCTGAGCAGTGATTATATAGGCTTCGTTCCTCTGAAAGCCCTTATACGGTGACCAGAGCTGTTCTCCATCTCCTCTACAGCTTCATAATAATCCCACAGCTCCATGGTTTTATTCAATTAAAGAAGATTGACCTTTAAACTGGGCGTCATGCCAGTGGCTTTATAAGGCTTTGCTATTTTTAAGGATTGTTAATGTGCAGCATAATAGATTGAGGAGCTGTATTTTGGCCTCATTGTTAATGAATTTAAATAGGAAATATCAGTGTGTGCTGTGTACAATATTTACACCAGTTGTAAAGCTACAGACAGCCAGCTGTGTGTTCATGAAGAATGTTCTCCTCTCTCCATCTAAATATTTAGTAAGAGAAGAAAAGCCACTGGAGACAGAAACTTTCTGCACATCATTAATACTCATCATGAAAGGTTTGTGAGTCTCAGATACAGTATTTAGTACTGTAGTTTATTTTTCATCTCAGTATCATTTTAATGTATTTGAATGGACTGTCTTTTATTCACTGCACACTGCCCTTTAGTGGTGATTTATAGGAACTGTGGAGTTTTTTTTTCTTTTTTTGTAATATGCTTGGACTAAGGTGATTTTAACTAAAGCTTACATTGTAATATTGTCATCTGTTTACTGTCATTAAACAGAATTCACTAAATATGCTATTTAACATCAATGTAAATTTCCTAACAATTTGAGGTGTAGCACAAAATTTATTTACATGATACATTATTGTCCCAGATTTTTCAAACATTATATATATATTTGTTTTTTTGCAATTTGTTCCAGTTATGTGGGATTTGGACAAAGAGAGCTTGTGAATCATCATAATTGTTGGTTGGAATATGATTTCATGCACTAGAAAAGCAAAATCTCCTTGAGATTTAGAAGAGGGGCTGGGACCAAATTGAGCTTACCGTTTCCGGATATCGATTACAGTAAATACAGTTGATGCCAAACTAACTCAACTGAATCAACAATTTAAAGAAAAAGTAAAACATAACTGTATGTTTTCATGTTTTTCTCTAAAAAAAACAATTTGTGATAAATCCATAAAAAGCATACTATCCCACATTTTTAAGTTTCAATCAGTCTTTTCTGTTGTCAAAACAAATAAAATATGCAAATGTATTATTTTCAGTCTGGCTTGTGCATATGTGTGTGCATATTTGGTGAGCTGTGATCCTGAGGAACTAATCTCACAATTCCTGATTGAAATTGCTCCGGTTTAAGATATGACCTCAGAAGGCATGGCATGACATCTGTAGTTTCATGATCTTTGGCGATTTATTTAAGAAGTTTATTTTAGGTGAAGGTATTTATCACTGGCAGATGGTCATAAATAGATTTGTTCTTGTAATGCTGCCATTATATTTGGGAATGGCTTGCAATGCAATTGTCCAAATAAACAAGGTCATCTCAGGACGGAATTATTCTTTGTTACTTTTTTTTCATGAATCCTACATTAAGACTGAGAAAATATCCACTTAAAAGCTTGCTAGCTTTCAATAATACATTTCAAAAATACCATGTGCTAAATCAAGCAGAGAGACTCTACAATTACTAGGCAATCTTACACGAACAATTGCTCTGCTTTATGACTTGACCTTCTAGCAGAGTTGATTTGTGATGCTCTCAAAATTACAGATGGCTGATATTAAATCTTAGGTTGAAATGTCTCTGCTTCTCTTTGCGAGGCTAATGGCTCATAGACCTGCTTTGGCCAGTAGCACTGTTAATCATCTGTCATGCAGCTGTTGTGATGCGTAAATTAGAGACACTTGGTCTAAATTAAGATACACTGTCTACGAACCAAGGATGGGCTTATAGTTCTTTTTTTACATCCATGTACAGTATTATACATGTTCGCACTGTGTTTTAACAACAACAAAAAAAACACTTCCCTTTAAGCTACTATGATACTTTTACTAAATGCATTGTTTACATTTTATATTTTATACATTGCAATGCATAACCTTACTTGTATGGTCAATGATATCTAATAAATGCATGATTATTATCTATCTTATAGATAGAGGATGGAAGTCCCGCTGCCATGGCTGGATTGTGTGAGAATGATGAGTTGGTGTCAGTGAATGGAAAGCCTTGCTCAAACCTCAGTCTCTCAGATGCTATTGATCTCATTGAGGCCTCAGCTGACTGTCTACAGCTGCTTGTCAAAAGGTATTTTATTGCTTGGACAAATGTTCCTTGCCTCTTTACTTTACTTTGTGCAATAGTTTTTTTTTGGTCAAAAAGAAAATAGCTTTTTCATTTCAAACTAGAAGTATTAAATCTTAATGCAATATTTAAGCCCTATCTCTTTTGTCATTCTAGACCAAATGCAACATAATCTGATTCATGCATTACATTTAAAAGCTGTCTGCATTGTTATAGTTTATGAAATGTCTTGTTTATCTTTACCTTTGAAATTACAAACATGTATCAAATCAACCACTATGTACTCATGAAATAAATAAAACAGAATATCTTATCTAGATTCATTTACATGAATTAGATATATATATGTGATTCACAGAAATGGTAACTGAAAACAAAGTTGGTTTTGTTATTTCTGATAAATGATTTGCTTGATAAGGAACTCTTGGGGTTTAGAATGGGTGGATTAACTGCAAATGTGTGATTTTAAATATGTGATTAACCATGATCCCCTCTCTGTAGATGCTGTAGTCCACCTCAAGAGAGCTTTGAAATGGTTAGGACCACTTTTCGGATCCCTTCTCCATCCAGGCCTCATGAGCCACAGGAACTATACACCTCTGAATACCAGGATGAAGCATATTATGGGGAGACAGACAGCGATGGAGGGTGTCCTGTGGGGACTAGATTGGTCCGGACACAAGTTAAAATACCTGCTTCTTGGAATAAAAGTACAGGCATCAATGCCCAGGGTGGTGGAGATACCCATTTGGATGTAACTCCTGGATCTGTGGTCGAATTGCAGCTCTCGCTCTCCAAGTCCAACCTGGAAGAGCCAGACTGTACTGCATTAGGCAGTGCTTATGGAGTTTTGGGAGACATCTATCACAGAAAAACGGATGAGAGTGTCAACTATAGCACCACCGCATTTTCTTCAGGTAACCCCCTCTACATACCCCGACGAGACCGACAACCCCTTGGTCAGCGGGGTGTGTTGGTAAGCAAACCCCCTGCTTTGACAGGACAGGTTGAGGTGACAGTGAAGCAGTTATCTGGAAGCAGTTCAGGAAAGGAGGGGGTAGAGGCCAGTGAACGGTTGGATTCTGGTGGGGAAGAAGGAGGGCACATTGAAGAAGCTCCCACCTCCTCATCTGTGTCCTTTGGACTTCCCTCAGAGGACTGGGACTCCGAATCGGAGAGGGAGGTCAACGAGCCCAACAAGCACCGGGCAAGGCACGCCAGTAAGTAACATCTGATTTTCAGTGTGTTTATTCTTATAGTGTTATATGGTATCTGTTTGCAAGAATAGCTATAATTTCAAAAGCTTATCATTTTAAAAGCTCAAGTTATAGATATAACATTAGTGAACTGACAAAGTCAGCTCAGGAATGCTTGCACTTCTATTTTGTAAAGTCATAGTTTAGAAAAGGTTATGCACAATTCATGTAATATGATCTGTATTATGTATACTGTTAATGATTTGTGAGCAAAAGCATGAATAAATGTTTAAGTAATACTTTAAATATCAAATAAATATTATGGTTTTTAGATAGATAGATAGATAGATAGATAGATAGATAGATAGACAGATAGACAGATAGATAGATAGATAGATAGATAGATAGATAGATAGATAGATAGATAGATAGATAGATAGATAGATAGATAGATAGATAGATAACAAGAAAGAACATAGCAATGATTCATCATAGCAGTAATGAGTGGGGGCTCACCGGGTGACATGACTGGTAAAGTTAAGAATAAAACATGGGCATGCTAATGATGCTTGCAGAAGTGCCATTTGACAGACATCAGCATGTGTGACTCTGGCCTGTTACCCGATCCTTTAAAATTGGCCATCTTAGCAGCACTGAAAAGGAAGGAGTACTCATCCATGGTTGTCTCCACCTTGAGATTGGAAAGACAAGAATCAGAAATGTGGAATGTCTTTATTCTCTCTTGAGTTTTAGCCAAACCTATTTTGAAAGGACTGACACAGGTGCCTGGTGGGAATATGGGGCTTTTATAGTACTTCTATGTATATTGACTGGAATAGGGTGGGGTGTTTTTTTATTTTCAGCTTTTGAGGCTACACATATGGGCTTGTATTAGTACTCTGCCACTAGCAAGCCCACACAGTGCCCCAGGGCTATTTTTACTCCCTCTTTTTTTCTCTGCTGTCTGCTATTGGCTCAACCTTAGTAACATGCTCTAGACACATTCACAGCTGTAACTGGCTTATGTTAATGTCTGGATGTTATACATGGATCAGAGGTTAAGTTAATTGGTGATGGTGTTGTCAAATCTCTGCTTGGATAATGACTTATTGGGCCATTTGGAGTAATGTGGGTCAAGGGATTTGTAAATTCCATTTAACTCCTGTTAAACCTAGGAGCTACCATTTTATTAGCGGACAAGTCATGACTCTCTTAAAATCTTTGTTGATACACATTGTCATGCATTTTTTACATTTTAATTGACATAATCTTAAATGAATACAGTGTATAACCATTTGGTTTAACATTAGTTAGCCCTGAGCTCTTAGTTAATACATGTATTTTCCCAGTCCAAGTCCTCTCATATAAAATGACTTATTGGCTGCTCACATAACAGTGCTATTTATATGCTACATACACAGTTCAGTGATTTAGGCCACCAGGACCAACCATGTGCAAAACCCCATTTTTATGACCTCACCCGCCTCACTCTTTACCTGTGACCTAAACTTCTAATTTTCTCATTCTTAGGGCTCCGGCGCAGTGAGAGCCTTTCAGAGAAGCAGGTGAAAGAGGCCAAGTCCAAATGCAAGCGCATTGCTCTCCTGCTGTCAGCTCCTGCCCCCAACCCTAATAACAAGGGGGTGTTGATGTTTAAGAAGCATAGACAAAGGGCCAAGAAGTATACACTTGTAAGCTACGGTACTGGTGAGGACGAGCCAAATTATAAGGACGACGAAGACGACAAAGAGGAGCGAGCTGTTGAGTTCACTGTTCTAGCCACAAGTGAAACAGAAACTGATGAGGATTTCTTTACCAATGCCTCAAGTCAGAAAAGCATTGTAAGATTTGATTGGGATACTGGATTACTTGAGATAGAGCGCAAGCTTGACAAGCAGCAGAATATGGATGCACTACCTGATACCAAGGGGAAAGGAGCCCTCATGTTTGCCCAGCGCAAACAGCGCATGGATGAAATAGTAGAAGAACATGAAGAGATGAGACGTAAGGGGATCCCTGTTGAAGCAGTGCAGGAGACTGAGACACATAAAGCATACCAACACACAGAGGATCACACTTACATGAATGCACAAGAGAACCAGAATTACATTGATGTAAATCTACACCACAGCTTATCAGCACAGAAGCAACAACAGCAACAACAATATCATCAGTACCAAGAACAGTACTATCAACAGCAGCAGCAGTATCAAGACTACCAGCATCAGCTACAATACCAGCAACAGCAACATCAGTACCGGCAACAACAAGACTACCAGCAACAAAATATTTACCAACACATGCAATCATACAATCAGAAACAAAACTGCCAACAACAGCAAGTACAACAGTATTCACATCATATAAATGGAATGTTTGATCCGCAAATGCAGAACGAAATGCAGCCATTAGTCACAAACAGGATTGCCAAACCATTTTCAGTTGAGAATAGAGTGGCTGCTCCATTTTCCTGCCAATCAAGTGCAGATAATCAAGAACAGTCTGGGTATACATTGGGACAAGGTGAACAGATTGCTTCCCGTGATGAGCGTATATCTGTACCTGCTATCAAGACAGGTATCTTGCAAGATACAAAGAGGAGGAGTGCCAATAAACCTATGTTCACTTTCAAGGAGTCCCCCAAGGTTTCACCTAATCCTGCTCTTCTGAATCTTCTTAACAAGAATGGCAAGAAGGCAGGATTTGAGTCTTGTCCAGAAGAAGATTATTTAAGTTTAGGAGCTGAAGCCTGCAACTTTCTTCAGTCTCCTAAGATGAAACACAAATCTCCACCACCAGTTGCTCCTAAACCTCACATTAACCCTGCTTCTACCCCATGGTCAATTCAACAAGAAACTATTGACCAACCCAGTGTCCCGGCACCTGCAGAAGCTCCAGTCAGAGAGGCTGATGCTGCTCCTGCCCCTGCCCCTGCCCCTGAAATGGCCCCAATATTGTCTGAACAAGAGCCTACATTGGCCCCTGAATCCCATGATGTTTCACACAGTCCTGAACAGCTTCATCCAGATAATTCCTGGAAACAACCAAAATCTCAAATGAAGCTGAACCAGCAACCAGAAACCTGGAATCAGAAACAACCCCAGTTGCAAATGAATTCCGCTCATCCTGTGGCACCACCTGTTACACAGTCGGATCCATCTGTTAGATCATGGGATCCAGCTCCAGCTCAACATCATCAGCAGATTCTAGTAAGTACTTGGAGTCCAAATGAGGTCCAATTGCAAGTCCCATCCCACCCGTCTCAAACACAGCCACAGTGGTCGACACAGTCTCAAGGTTCTCCAAAAGTACAATTGCAAGTGCCTTCTAAAACACAATCCCAGCCTATGGTAACACAGCCTCAAATTTTACCCCCATCCAAACATCAACCACAGCCTCAGCCCCAAATCAATTCTTGGGCACCAAGTCCAAATCAGTCAACCCCACAAGCTCCATTGTCTCCACCACATGAGCCAGCACAACCATCTATCAATGTTTGGCAACAAAATCAAGCCCAGGAACATCAAGCCTGGAACCAAAAACAACAGATCCAACAATCCCAGCTCATGCCACATTGGACATCACCCCCTCAGCAACAGCCACAGCCTTCTTGGGCTCAACCTCAGAGGCAGTCACAGCTCCTGGGTTCTCAGGCCAAACAGCAAGAACCAATACGGCCATCTGCAAATACATGGACTCAGCCACAGAGTCCAATTCAAGCACAGCCTCCATGGGCTCAGCAGACTCAACCACCACCTCACCCCTCACCACCAGTGCAGCAACCCATGAATCATTGGACACCAATGCCAGCCCAGTCCCAACCACATCTACAGTGGGGACAAGAACCTGTTACTCAACAAGATCCTCAACAAGTAATGAACTCTTGGACACCTGTACAGAATCAAACTCAGCCACTTTGGACTCAGCCCTTCCCACCAACTCAGCCTCAGGCACATCCTCCATGGGCACCGAAACCTCAACAGCAGGCAGCACAGCCACCTGTGAGCCATTGGGCACCACCACAATCTCAGTCTCAACCAGCTTTAAATGCCTGGGCACCCCAACACCAACAGAGTTCAGTTGGCAGCATTCCCGAAAATGAAAACCAGAAATTGCCTCCCCAACCAATCAAGCCATGGAGTCCAACTCAGACTTCTCAGCCCACTCCTCCACGACGAATTAATTCATATACCACTGGAACAAAAGCACCATCTCCTGTTCCAACAAGTAGTACTATGTCACCCTCTGGTTTTGGTTCAGCATTTGAGATGCCAGCCTTGAGAGGGAAAGGAGCTGAACTGTTCGCCAAGAGGCAATCCAGAATGGAGAGGTACATTGTGGATTCTACCACAGTGCAGTCGAATAAGGCAAGACCATCTTCCCCTTCTCCTTCTTTGCCACATTCCTGGAAATATTCACCCAATTGCAGGGCTCCCCCACCATTGGCATATAATCCAATTCATTCACCATCATATCCACCAGGTGCTATCAAGCAGCCTACCCCTTCTAGCCCTTCAACAGCAAACAAGAACAAAAACAAAGACAAGCAAAAACCTGCCCCAAAACCTCTTCATGTTCTTGATGTCATGAAGCATCAGCCCTATCAGCTGAATTCTTCCCTTTTTACCTATGGCCCAGCAGCAGAGAAACTTGCTGCAGAAAAGGAGGCAGCTGAAAAGCTTGCTGCTCAAAAAGTAGCTGAAGCTCAGGCCCAAGCCCAAATTCAAGCCCAAGCTCAGGCCCAAGCCCAAATTCAAGCCCAAGCTCTAGGTCCTCCAAATCAAAACCAGCAAGTAGCATATAACCAAGATCCTCCCCCTTATGGTTTTATGCCACAACAGGCCCAGCAACCCTACGGGATAGCTGGTCAGTCAAGTATGCATGATGGCCTTTACCACCAAGCACCTCCTAATACATATCAGCCTGCTTTAAATAATTATCAACAACATCCTCAACAGGTCCCATATCAACAAGAATACAACCCCCAACAAGCTTACCAACAACCTCCTTTAAATCCCTATGAACAAGCACCAAGCCCTCCATACCGACAGCCCTCCCCACCCTCCTATCAGACAGGTCCTAATGCAGTATATCAAGCTGGACCTGCACTGGCTTACCAACCAGCCCCTAGTTCTTATGTTGTGCCATCTTACCCAGTAGCAGCAAGGGCTGACTCTGTCTCAGGAGGCAGTATTATTGCTGCTCCAAAGCCCAAATTTTCAGCCAAGAAAAGTGCTGCCCAGGTGTGGAAGCCAAGCACTCCTGAAAAATAGTTATGTTACGTGATTTTTTTTCAGTGTTGTTACCTCTTACATAGAGCAGAAACACACTTCCAAACAGAAATACTGTTACAACAGACTTTTAAAATCTGCCAGAACAGAACAGAAGAGGGCATAGACATTTCAGAATTACATCACATGGTCTTTTTACAGAAGAATTCTCTGCCAAGTACTTTATACAAATACATTCTTTTTAAGCTATGATTAGACTAACTTTTGGTCAAAGGGAATCAGTGTTGATTGAGTTTGAGAAGAGAAACGTATGTTTAATAATGAGGGAAATATTTTGACAGGTGAAAAAGTGACATAGACAAGTGACAATGGTGCAAGGAGAAACTACATGTATAACACAGAGATATAATGTATTTCGGTGTCTATTTTACATAGTGAAGTTCAATCATCTCTCACATTCTGAGGAAAAAAACATAGTTATATTTATAAATGGTAATTAATTTTTCAGACTTTCTTCACAACAGAAGAAATGAATGTACTCAGTATGTGAGGGGTTTTTTTCAAGCAGGTTGAATAGTGTCAATATTTTAATGTTTAACAGCTGATACATAGTTTGAGAGCTCCTCATTTTTACGTTTTATAAAAATAAGTAGATTTTGATTAATTTCTTGTTTATTTTTTGAGGGAGAAATAAAGGTTCAGGGTTTTTTTCAGTTCTACTAGAAAGAACATCAAATAAAACAGAAATAGGAAGTCAACAAGTTCATTTTTAGTTTGACTGCAATCTTCTGTTCTTTTTTGCTGTCTTTGTTCATTTCTTTGTGTGATGTTTTCTTCATAGTACACTATTTGTAAAATGTACCACAGTGCCATTAAAATGACTGTCTTCAGTTTTGTGTGTTTGCTTTTGCATGTACTTCTCTCACTTCCATCTTTCCAATCATTTACAAGCCTTTATTTTTGCACCTCTCACTATCCCCTACTTTCACATTTCTTTTTGAAAATCCTATTCCTCATCTTTTAGTAGTAGATTCCTTGTCAGTTAAATAAGGTAGGTAAAATAACAAGTATCAATATTCATAAATAGATACAGTCAGCAAATAGAGTTACTTATATGTAAATGCATTTCTCTGTTATTAAAAAAAAGTTTTACAATTGCCATCAGTCTTTCCTAATAAAATGCATATAACATCAGGTCATTTTAGATTGCATGAATCCATATATTTTTGTAGTTGTATATAAAATTATATTTTTCTGTTATTATTTACATCCAATTCGGTCCTACTTACAAAAATCTTTTATGCATGAGAGTAATTATTGTCTGCATGGAAAAAAATCTATAATTCTTTTGCCTAAAATTAGAATGCCTACAGGCAAGCTAGAGTATGAGTATTGTTCTTAATTTGGGCCTGTGCTGCATCATACTATTCAGGAGCTAGACATACTTCATAATTGGGGAAAAGTGGAAATGATATGAACGAATGCCCTGCAAGGCTTGCTCCAGGAGCTATATCTGGAGAAATGTGATCTCTGGTCCCATGATTTGAAATGTGGGAGAGGAGAGCACTTTGCGGGACGGCACCTGTCACTTTTATATCACTTTAGACTGATTCGTATATGTTTTTTTTTACAAAACATCAAAAGTAAAATGAAAAATATGCAACATCTGCCTGACACTCATATTTGTCAAAACTAAGTCAGACATTACTGGTATAAAAAAAAGTTTAACTATTATTTATTTAACATATTAGCAATACTGGCTTCTTAAAATAATACATAAAATGTTTATTGTACAAAATAAATAAATGTATCCGTTTTTAAATACTTATTTTTCCACATCCATTATTCTTAGTCAACTTGGTTTAAACATACCACAAATTCACTTAAATGAATGTTATCAATAGAGTATTCCATATTTTTTTAGCTCATAACGTCACATTGTTTGTTTTTCGAGAAGCAAAGAGCCTAGATAATTATTCAAAATGCTAAAATGACTCATCTTGCAGTCTGATTCACCAAATGAATTGTAGTAATAAGTGCCCTGCAAGTGCATATCATAACCAGATGGTGGCAGCAGGACCCTTCTTGTTTAGGCCCACTCGGTTCATTCTATGTGGAACCCTGGTGGAAAATGTCTTTGTACACTTGCATATATATCAGTGATCCTTCCTATATCTGATAAAAGTTTTGCAACAATGATTGTTTATCACCACTGTTTTAAATGAATGTGTTTGTTCATTTCAGGCACTTAGGAGTTCATCCTTGTCACCACCGGTCAGACTTTCAGCAGCGGTTTTCAATACCAGGTCGGTTTCATCTTCTCCATCACCCAGACCTGCATCCCAAATCACTTCCGTTCGGCTACCTGTGGGACAGACCGCCTGGTTAGACAGGGGTCACAAGCCACCCACCCCTTGGGAAGCTGCCTCACGCCACCCACTGGGGCTCGTGGATGAAGCCTTCACATCAATGGACATTCAGCAGTCCATTGCCTCCAACCTGCGCTATGCTGCTCAGAGTAAGCTCTTACCTGAGCCTCCAGCTGAGTGGAAGGCAAAGGTCGCATATGAACCTCCGCCAAAAAACCAAAAAGACAGTTTAAGTCGATCATCTTTGACTTTTCTGTCCCCAACCAAGAGCACAGCATCGGCACCAGCTGGTCCCGTCCCATACAGGTCACCCTTTAGACAGTGTCAACCCCAAAGGTCAATGACAGAGGCTAATCTCAGGCCTTCACAGGGTGGTCCGAATGAAATGGGGCCTCATAGACTGAGATTCTATAAAGCCAAAGATAGCAGTACTCGGAGACTCTGAAGGAGAGCCGGGAAACCCTTTAAATGTAAGTGAAAGTGAAATCAAATGGGGATGAATTTAGATGGAAACTGAGAAGTTGATACGTAAAGACAGAGAAGTTGATATTGCAAGTCTGAAATTGAGTTTATGAAGGTAATTTTATCTATGTTTGGTAGACAGAGTGTTACAGCGTGATTTTGAAACTCACACTTAAAACAATCACTAATATTGATCAGTGAATATGTGTCCCCTTGTGAAAAAGAAGCACAATTTAGCATACTTATAAAAAGAGTACTTATTACAGGAAAAATATACTTGAAAATTAGGGCAGCCAAATCTATAAATAATATTCAAAATCTAAGTAGTTTGTTTAAATGTAATATATTTATATTTATATATAATATAAATCATATATAAATTAGTGCTAATGATTAATCATTTGAAAGCACTATTTTAAATATGAATACATATATGGAAATATTTCTTAAATATATACATGTATGTGTGTAATTATATATATACATATAAATATACATAGCACACACATACAATGTAAACACAAACTTTTATTTTGGATGCGATTAATCGTTTTGACAGCCCTATTTAAAATATATACTTAAGAGTGAACTGAATCTAATGTTTTTGGACTCTTAACTGTATTACAGTCAAATGTAGTTTTTGACCCAAGTTAGTATAGGACACTTTTAAAAGTGTACTTACAGTAAGTGTGTTAAGAAACGTAGTCATTAACATAAACTCTTTTAAAGTACACTTAAGTGGCCTTTTATTTCACTAATATTATATTTTCTGCACATTCAATACAATCAAGTGCACTTATTTTTCAAAAGGGTCATGTATTAAGTTTTAAAGTGATGGACTAATGAATGTGGCAAAGTGATTGTGCATGATACCAGATACATGCTAAAGAAATAACAAAACATTATTGATCTTCATGCTATGTGATGTAAATGCTACAGTAGTGCGAGACTGTTCAGCGCATTTAATTGCAAAATAACTGCAAATTAAAATAAAATAATTCACTTGTAGTGGTGACAGCTAGAATCAGTATCAGTTGTTTGTTCTCAAATTAGAGAAAGAGAGAGAGAGAGAGAGAGAGAGAGAGAGAAAACAAATTTTATTTGTGTGCTACTAAGCTATTAAGCAGAAACTGTTGAATCAGTAACAGCCGTACTTGTTACATAAGCTTCACTTTAAAAGATTAAATCATTCTTCAGTTACCCTTCACTATGTACATGCCCTGTTGCACCAGATTCACTTAAACAAATTCAAACTCTGTTTTGCTCTTAAATTCATAAATGCTTAAATAACTGAACATCCTTTGCAAGCTGTGAATGCTGTCACTTTTTTGACTTTCACATGTGACCATGCATTCTCTCTTTCCACTTAAAAATGATGTTAATTTCTACTATGTGAGTTGGGTAAACTTATATTTCTTTATTCCATGACTGAAGATTTCTAAGATAAGGATATCAGTAAGCTAAACTTTGACATGTTTTGATTTATAAATTGTCTTCAAGATACAAAAATATTGGTGCATCAGAGAGGTGTTCAGTATTAAGTGACTTGTCTGATTTACACTTTTTACAGCTCCACTTTCTGTATGTGGCTAACGTCAAAACTGTGCTTTGCACTTGTATTAAAGTACGTTAAAAAGCTTTCTGCTGTAGTTGTTTTTTTTTATTTCTTTGTGGAGTTTCTGGAGTAAAAAAGCATGCCGCATATTTTGTGAGAAATCAAGCCTGAGGGAGAATCGTTTTCTGTCCAGCCGTCTTGTTATATAATGCTTTGCGAGGCTTGGCTTGACTCATGAGCTTGTACTTGTCATACAAATGAACTATGTGGCAGCTGACATTGAAGACTGAACCCTGTGTTCAAAATAGGCTTCTGCAATTAATCTGATGTTTGGCATGTAAATTATAGTCAGTTAAATTGCATCATAACCTTATATAAATATGAATGAATCTATATAATAATGTATATAAATTAGGAATATATTTAACTATTTATAGTAGTATATTCTACTAGAATTTCTTCACATCTTCAGTGCAATATTTGACTACATGACAGATCACTTATGGGAAGTATGAAGGAAATGTGGGTGTTTAAGGCTGTTAAAAAACACTTTTACAAGTTGTTTGAACTGAAATGTGTGCTGGCAGTGTGTGTACAGAACCACCCTATAATGATAAATAATGTTTATTTAAAAGAAAAACCTTTCTCAAATCGAGTCGATCTCAGACGGCTATCTGTGTGACGTCATACAGACAGGCACCTCCCACAATAGTTTGATTGACAGTAGTGCTTAGGTCAAAGCAGAAGCAGATGTAGACTCCTAAGTGACTGAGTTCTGTTGTTGGATGTAATAATGAACAAAGCAGTCGTTATTTACTCCCGACATCTGAGCCGCTGTAGACGCAGTGGATTACATTTGTTTCTGAAAGGAATGCGCCCGATCTACCTAAATGTGTTTATGCTCAAGCGAATCATTGGTGATCCAGCTTCACCTACAAAAGAAGCGAGTAAAAGGTTTTTAAATGAATCTTTGCAAATCGCCTTTCCTAATAATATGCTAATTATCAAATTTCATTATGAATGCGGCTAAAGTAAACAGTCTACATGAGAGCGGCTCTGAATAGAGGGGCGTGGTCAGCAGAGCTCATTAACATTTAAAGGAAAATGCTTCAAATCGACATGCTCTGAAAGGAGCTGTTTTTTGACAGGGTAAAAAGGGTGCTGTTTTACACTATCATTGAGAAATTTTAACCAAACTGTTTTACAGACTTTTCATTAAGACCCTAAAGAATCAAATCAACTTGTGGAAAATGGGCATCCGATGACCCCTTTAACAATCCTGGACAAAACCATCTCACTACATATTTCTGACTCAGTTTTGACTTGTAGATTACAAACTACAACAAATCATACTACACTCATTCACAGTAAAAACTAGGCCATTGACCATGTTAACCAAAACTTAAGTGACCCAACTGAAACCTAAGAATGAATGAACTTGTACAAACACAGTGAAGTCATAACTTGAGCAGACACCTGCTGCCTCCGTTACACTCAAAAGTGTCAACGTATGTCTGTTTGTGTGTGTGTGATCAGAGCTATTTATAACTTCATGCTAGCGAAAGGGGACAGACTAACAGCTGGCCATCGCTGTGACAGCCCTCCGTTTGGCCAGAGCCCCCCAGTCCTGCTCAGAGAGAAACCCAGCACAGATCCAGACTGACCTCTCGACACAACCTGACACGGCGCAGGTAAGAGCCCTGCCTCGGCCGCTCATGCAGCAGGGACGCTTGGGTTGTGTGTACAGTTTGTTAAAAGTTCTGTCATGGTTTCTGACTGCCATCATCAGCTGTCAGCTGTCACTAACTACATTGCCCTATACTGATTGTGCTGGTCATATGTGATATATGCACACTGTTGGATTCACATACTGATGCCATTTCTGTATTTGTGAAATATGTTGTGAGAATGAACTGAAATGCATTAAACTAAATACTGAGGATGAAAAAAAATAATACTTATTATGGGCACACTTTAAAAGAATAAACTTCAATGCCAACTGAATGTAATGTTTCTGGATACTTAACTGAATGCTAGTTACAATCAAATGAAAATAGATTTATATTAAATGCGATTAGCTGAACTTTAGAGTGATTTTTGACTCACTAAGTCAAAAGTGTATCTTTAAATGTAATTTCATAATTCTATAGTTTTTTTAAATATGTTTAAAGTGTTGAATGTGTTGACAATAATTTTTGGCGAACTAAAATATATTGTACTGCCATTTCTATTGATACTTGTATGTCATGTATTTTAATAAATTTGTAATTACCCATTTGTAATGATTAAGTTGCAATTTAGTAGATTTAAATTTAAATATATATACACATGTACTAACCATATTATGTAACATTGAATAACACACTACAGTAAAAATTATAATCAAGTACTTTAAATGTGCTTTAGTATGTTCATCGACACATCAAAATAAGTAAACAATAACAAAAGATTATTGAAATTACTAATAGTATTCTTTGAAGCACCATGTAAATACCAAGGTACTGTACACGCATATGGTCAAATAAACCTTTTTTAATTATCGTCTTTGCAGTTGGTGATGTTTTAGCATTATTTCTACAGTATATTATTATTATAGTATTTAGCGCTTTTTATAATTGTATGTATTTCATATACTTCTATTTAGGAAATTTTTTTATTTCATTTTTAATTTTAGTAATTTTAAATACAGTTAGCTGCTAATAACATCTCTAATTTTCTAATTTCAATGATTATGTCAGGGTTTTTAATACTTTTAGCATCTATATAAACACTAGTGGGTATTCTGGGCCGTTAGACAGCTTTCCATTTGAGATTTCAGTTACAGCATGTAAAAGGACAGTTATGGATGTAGACACAGATTTCACCTGCTCGACTCATGTGGTGTGACATCACACCCTTCAGCAGTGTCCTGTCCAGTCGGATCTATATCTGCCAGTCCCTCACAGATCTACACGGGAGCGCTGCCTTTGCTGGGCCATCACGTTTAATTGCTCGGGGTTATTTAAAGGGATGTGCTAGTGTCAGCCTTTCAGCAGGTGTAAAAAATATCACATAGTCCACTGGACTATAAATATGATTATGTGTTTGCTCTGTTGTGTAGTTTCTGGAAATGTGTGAGATTATAAGGGCCAAAATGTAGGAGACTCACATTCCCTAACTTTGTCTTCTACAGACAGCATGTCTCGGCACACTCTGATGTCAACACAGGAGAGGAAAAAGCAGGCGGCTGCTATTTGTAGAGAGATCCATGCCACTGATGGTATGAGCAATGATTCATTACCAACCTCTATATGTGTGTGTGTGTGTGTGTGTGTGTGTGTGTGTGTGTGTGTGTGTGTGTGTGTGTGTGTGTGTGTGTGTGTAAAAAATGTATGTATTTGAAGTAAATAACGATTATTGGACAATGTTATACAAGAAAATACTATTTCAAATTTTCTACTTCAGAATTGTACTTCAAATTTAATGTTACTTGCTTTGTAATTGTTGAGTGAAAATAGTGTCTGCACCTATATATATATATATATATATATAATTTTAATTTAATTTATATATATATACACACACACACATACACACACACCATTCAAAAGATATGGGTCAGTAAGATTTTTATGCTTTTGAAAAACGTCTCTTGAAATGAGTCTCTGCTCAACAAGGCTCTGTTTATTTGAATAAAAATACATTAAAAATGTATAATGTTGTTAAAAAAATTTACCATTTAAAATAACCAATTTTAATATAACTTAAAATGTAGTTTATATCTGCGGTCAAAGCTGTCATTACTGCAGTTATTATTCGTTTCTTATAAAAAATAAATATAAAAATTTACTTTTAAGTAGCTCCCCAAACCTTTTAATATAAACTGGAACCCAAAAATTATTGTATATTTAACTATTAACACATGTTAAAACACTGGTGAGATTTGTGTATTCACATTACTGGTGACTACATTAACTAAACACTGGACAGCTAAAAATACTAATCCGTAGAAATGTATTACTACCAAGAGCAACTAATCCTTTTGTAGTTGTCTGTTTGAAATTCTATTTCGAGGAGCGGACAGCTGATTGGCTGGCGGCTGACTGCAAGATGGTGCTTGAAAGCTGTAAGAAAATACTAGCAGGATACATTTTCATCCTTTGATAGGCCTATTAAAGCTCCCCAAGTGACCTGCATTACAGACGTCAGTAATAACTCAATTTGGTACAGCTGACATACAAATAAATAGAATTGTTCGGAATCATTTGTAGAGGTTTGATTGCACAGGATGGAAGTTCAGTCAGAAATGACAAGGTCCCAGACAAGAAGTTGTGCAGCATGCTCCGTTAGGAAGGGCCTGATCTTTCTGATGTTGTGCAATGCAAACTACACGATCAAACCATTTTTGCAATGTGGTCTTTGAAGGTCAGCTGGTAATCAAAGATCACACCAATATTTCTGACCGAACTCGATGGAGTAATTGTTGACAAACCCAGCTGTCGGAGTGGCAGAGAAGACAAGAAGCTCAGAACATACCTGTCTTTAATTAAGCAGCCCTAAACACCATGATTCGCTGGTTCATGTGTGTTTGATTAAGGTTGAAGATGAACTCTGCAATATAGTAGATCTTCAGAAGCAGGGTTGGAGATCTCGTTAAAGGGATTTTGCTACAAAACTTTAAAATAAAAACAGCCAACGCCTAAAAAGGCAAACATAGAAACATTAGGTATCATTTGATTCAGTATGCCGTTCCGAATCTAATGAAGCAAACTACACAGAAGTTATAAGCAGAAAGGTCCATTTTTATATCTTTTGACCAGTAGGTGGTGCACTGTGCTGAAACTACTCATGTGCCCTCAGGTTATGCTTGGTATAAAATTGACCAAGTTTGGTCGGAATCCAAAGTGTTGGGAAGATGTAGCCTCATGTCAAATTTTGTGCGAATTTCATTAAATTTGTTAACGTATTTTACAAGAACGGTTTTGTATATTGGAAATATTGCTTGATAGAAACTGGCAGTTGTGAGTTACAAAGTCACATATGCAAGATATAAATGCAAATCTGAGACAAACTCACGATTGCGAGATATAAACTTGCAGAATTGCGAGTTTAAATCTTGCGATTCTGACTTTATTTCTCACAAATGCAAGTTTACATCCCACAATTCTGACTCTATAACTTGCAGTTGCGACTTTAGATCATGCAATTCAGAAAAAAAAGCTCCATAGTTTAAAACTTCCTTTAAGGAGTGCGAAGACGGGGACTATGTCAAAAATGCTGTATTACGTATGCCAGGCCAGTTGTTGGCACTGTCACCTTGTTAGTAAACAGTACCTGTGGGGAAGTGATGATTATATGATGATATATGATGTGAATATCGAAAACTTATCTGAATTCTGTAGCAATGCCAAAGAATCTGTGACTGTTTCACTGTACATATTCTTATGAATGTTTATTTGTTTTTGTACTTGTTGCGAGTTGTATATGCTTGTACAAATCTTTGTATAATTTTTGCATAATAAAATAAATAAATAAATAAACAGAAGATTTAAAGGCGGCATGAAAAAAAATCCACTGTTGGTTGTAATATTGGTGAAGTAAATCCAGACTTTGCTGAAGAAGTGTAAGCAAACAAACAACAGTACCATATACTCCGCCATTGTTTGTTTGTTTGATGTACTATGCACGCGCATGACGTCACCATTTTCAAAGATTCCTGTATTGGGTGTTTAAATGGAAAACAATAACGTTGACGTTTTCAAAAATGTGCACTTTCAGTCACCAAAACAGCATTGTCGTATGAATGGACAGGCAAAATAAATAAAAAGTTTACCGTTTTACTCTTTTCCACAGAACCAGAGATGGATCTAGGGAGGAAAATTAGCGCACCGAAGGAGATCATGTTGGATGAACTTTCCTTAGCATCAAACAGGGGCTCCCGTCTGTTCAAGATGCGTCAGATGCGCTCAGAGAAATACACCTTTGAAAGTATTCAGAATGAAGTCAACACGCAGCACAATGTGAGTGTCACCCGTCAAAAATGTGTGGTTCATATACAATCCAGATAACCACAAATTCTAAATGGAGTGATCATTCCATTTTTCTTTTCTCAGATTGATGCCATTTCTCAGGGCCCAAGTGCTAAAATGACAAACATTTTAAATAATGATCACTGTCTTGGGGATGACCAGGTACCAAATACACTTAACCCTGAGACTATTGCCCCAGGTTAGTACACAGCAATTTCTTGATACTATCATGTTTTCAGGGGTCCAAGCACTGCATTTATACTGTTTTACCAAGTGTAATTTTCTGCCCAAAAATGTCTGGTTGTCAGAGACCGTATAGAGATGTCAAACATTTACATTAAATTTAGTCATTTAGTAGAAGCTTTTATCCAAAGCGACTTACAAATAAGGACAATAAAACCAGTCAAAACTAACAAAAGAGCAGCCATATATAAGTATGCATAGCAAGGTATATATATATATAGCAGCTACTGCTAGCCAGTGCAAATTGATGAACGTGCGATCACAACTCCAAGGTTTCTAGCTGTTTTTGAAGGAATTATGGTGGATGAGCCCAACTGGATGGTAAAATTTTGATAAAGTGATGGGTTTGTTGAAACCACAAGCAGTTCTGTCTTAGCCAGATTGAGTTGAAGGTGATGGTGTGTCATCCAACAAGAAATGTCTGTTAGACAAGCTGAGATGTGAGCAGCTATCGTCGGATCATCAGGATTGAATGAGAGGTAGAGTTGAGTGTCATCAGCATAGCAGTGGTATGAAGGGCCATGTTTCTGAATGACAGAACCTAATGATGCCATGTAGACAGAGAAGAGAAGTGGTCCAAGAACTGAGCCCTGAGGCACCCCAGTAGCTAGATGTTGTGACATGGACACCTCACCTCTCCAAGATACCTTGAAGGACCTATTTGAGAGGTAAGACTCAAACCACTGACGTGCGGTTCCTGAGATGCCATTTTCCAATAGGTTTGACAGGAGAATCTGGTGGTTGATCATATCAAAAGCAGCAGACAGATCCAGGAAGATAAATATAGAAGATTTGGAAGCTGCTCTTGCAAGTCTTAGGGCTTCAACAAGTGAAAGCAAGGTAGTCTCTGTCGAATGTCCACTTCTGAAGTCAAATTGGTTGCTGTCCAAGAGGTTGTCCTGTGTGAGAAAGGCAGAGACTTGGTTGAGCACAGCTCGTTCCAGTGTTTTTGCAATGAAAGGTAGAAGGGAAACCGGTCTGTAAAAAAAGTTCTCTAGAAGAGTTTGGTTAAGAGTGGGTTTCGGAAGTAGTGGGGTTATACAAGCCTGTTTAAGTGTTGAGGGAAAAACACCAGTTGTGAAGGGATGTGTTAACGATGTGAGTGAGTGCAGGTACAATTGCAGGATAAATGGCTTGAAGGATATGAGATGGAATAGGATCAAGTAGACAAGTAGTAGGATGATTGAAAAGGATAAGTTTAAAGACTTCTGCTTCAGAGTGTTGAGAGACTTTTTTATTTTTTTGTCATTTTATTAATGAAGAATGTGACAACATCAAAAAATGTGAAATTTGAAACCAAACCCGGTGGGATGGTTTCAAATCCCCACATGGGACACGAGGTCAAGACCCTGATGAAGGGTCTTATGAAAATATAAAGCCAATGGTCTGCCATAGACCATTTTGACTCTGACCTGTATTTTCTCAATGTGAAGTCCAAATTTAACATTTTGTACACAAAGACCAAAGAATATTTTGAGAATGAAAATGCTTATTAAAAAATAGATAATACAAATAAAAATAATAATAATAATTGTTATTATTATTACAGTATATAGGTGATGTTAAAAGTAAATAGCAATGATAATAAACTGTAAACATAATTATAGAATAAATTGCACTAAAATTTTTCACATTTAATGTCAAGTGAAAAGAATTTGGTTGTAACAATTGATTTTTTTTTCAGGAGAGAAAAAAAAAGGTTTTAAACTCAAGACAAGTTCTAAAATCCAAAACCAGCAAAATGTTACACTGATTATTTGTTAATTTTCAAAACATGTAAAGTTGTTCAATTGTTTTAAAACTGTGTGCGGTGTTCAAAAAGGAAATTTAAAAAAGAAAAAAATCTGGTGGGCACTACCCACCCTCCAACACACACATTATCTCAATAAGGAAATTAAATATAGCATTTACTTTTTTTGGGGGGGGGGGGGGTTGTGCTACATGCTGTAAACTACATATTCTACATCTTGAGCATGTAATTCCTGTGTGAACGGTGGCTGTAGTGCCCAAACAGGAAGTGTGTTAAGTGTTTCCTGTATCCTTTAAGTGGTGGCACAGAGCATCAGTCAGCCACGATAACATCATAAACAGATCGTATCCTTATCATTCCCATGGCCTCATCTAGCCTTGGGGTTCAGCCACCATTCCTAGATCGGTGGATGAACACACATTTACAATGCGTCCTGCTATTTTAATGACTTTGAGGCCTCATTTGGACGGGGAGGGGAACATACAAAGACCAGCAGTTGAATTTTTGATAATAAATAAACAAGATTAAAATCAGATGAAGTCCCAGAGTGTGAGAGATAGAAGCCACTGGTATCACGCTATACAATTTTATTTTGTTTTGTTTTATTTATTTATTTATATTATTTATTTATTTTTTTAGTTTAGTTTAGTTTAGTTTAGTTTAGTTTTTTGTTTTGTTTTGTTTTGTTTTGTTTTATTTTATTTTATTTTTTTTTATTTTTATTTTTTTTTATTTATTTATTTATTTATTATTTATTAATTTTTTTGTTTTTTAGTTTAGATTAATTTAGTTGTTTTGTTTTGTTTTGTTGTGCAAAGTTAAACCAAAACCATACCATTTTATTTTATTTGTATACATGGCTTAATGGTAAAACAATACCATAAAATAAAATAAAACAAATGTTAAACTGAAACCCTAAGATTTAATACAAAAAAAAAAAATTGTAGACATACAGTTTCATTTTAAACCAAAACTTAATTTATTTTTTATTATTTTATTATATTATATTTTAATTATATTTTCTTATATCATACATTATTATAAATTATGTTATTTAATTTGTAAAAATTATTTAATGTTAAAACAAAACTGAATTCTTGACAAGGCATATTTGTACAGCTAAATCATTGAATGCAAAGAAAAAAACGGAAATAATACCATCCATAGACATTTTTTATCCTTCTTATAGCCAATTACTTTTTCTGTGTCACTAGTCAGCAGGCCTAAACTGCCTCCTAATGATAATTTTTTCATCGCTTATTAGTGTCTTGATGTGTCAGCACACTGCCCCATGAAAACAGTGTCTAAAAACGAATTCCTCTGCTGTTATGAAAGTTTCTCTGAGGCCCGTTGAACTGCCCAGACCCTCAGCGCTGAAACCCATGCATTTTGTGCTGCTTCCTTGAGGCCGATAAACTCGAGAAGGAGACTGTCCTCTGCGTGAGGCTGATATATGACAGAACACCCACATTATGTAACTTGTTTTGGGCTTGCTGGCCCTGCAGTGAACAGCAGTTTGCGATATAATCATTTTGAAGGGTCACCCTGTATTCCTCCACAGCATGTTTTAGGACCTTGTGAAACCTTTCACTTCTTTTTCTTAGTTTCTAATTTCTTTTATGCTTCACTAGCAATGCAAACAAATGGGATCAATGACATAAACACTGAGCTGTGTTGGTTACACTGCTGCCTGCCTTACATTATGAAGGCATATATGTGGTCAAGTCACTTTTATTAAGGGATAGCTCACAAAACAATGAAAACTAAAGCAGGCCATGTGTGTCCTTGACCTTTAGGCATCTCCCTGTATTCCCTCTGCTGATGCTCATTTTTCATTTTCAAACATGCTTTGTCCTGATCTTAGATTTGAGAAGTTCTTAGCGCCGATTATTATGCAGTTGTCTTCAGCAGACTATCTTTGTGTTTTTCTTTCTGTTTATCAGCATTATTGTTTTTCAAGTAATGTAAATTGATCCCTTGTGAAAAAGAAGTGTCCTTCATTGTATTAAATGTGCACTTGTTGTATACTTCAAACCTTCAAAGTATGTTTTAGAAGAAAGTACTTGCAGATAGTAGTGCATTTAAAGTGAATACTTACATGTGTGTGTGGGTGTGTGTGTGTGTGTGTGTGTGTGTGTGTGTGTGTGTGTGTGTGTTAGTATTCATGTATTAGTGCTTATTAGTTAGTAAGGTAGTTGTTAAATTTGTGTTCAGCCAATGAGCTACTTTATTGCTAATAAGCAAAATTTATCCCTAAAAAGTGTTACCAAAAGTTTTAAATTCCAAAAGTGTAATTTTCACATTTAAAAAAGTTTTTGATATGTTGACGAACATACTAAAGCACATGTAAAATACTGGATTTTATATTATACATATACTTGAATTTAATCTATTTTATTTCTATTTATTAATTTTTATAATGCTATTGATGTTACTTTACATCAGTATAAATTACATTTTATATATATATATATATATATATATATATATATATATATATATATGTGTGTGTGTGTGTGTGTGTGTGTGTGTGTGTGTGTGTGTGTGTGTGTGTGTGTGTGTGTGTGTGTGTGTGTATATATATACTGTATGCTTGTCAGTACATTCAGCAGTACATTTTAACCATTTTTTAAAGACAATACAATTATGACGTTACATATAACAATGGTAGTCTTAAGTCCTATGTAAGTGGGTCGAAAAGCAAAGTTCAGCAAATTGCATTTGCTTTAATATGCATTTAAACTATAATAAATTTTCATTTAATTGTGCATTACATGCAAGTGTCTGAAAACATTATATTCAGTTCACACTTAATATTGTTTTAAAATATCTATTATTTCTGTGGAAACTCTTTTGGAAGCCATTCTTAAGCTTACCTCTATTTCACAGGGTTTTTTGGTTGATGTATATATGTTATATAATAAATCATTTTTTTTCATGCGTTCAATAGGTTACGGTGGTCCCTTGAAGGATGTTCCAGCAGAGAAGTTCAACTTTACAGCAATGCCCAGATCCTACCAGTCGCCCTGGGAACAGGCCCTCATTAGTGACCCCTCTCTGGCCGAAACGCTGGTCGCCCGCATGCCTGAGCCCCAAACCAGACAAGAGATTCCTCAATACAAGAGCTTCAACAGGTCAGAAAAAAAATATATATAGCTGCTTCTTCGACTAATTGTGTTTGAATCAACCATGCATATGTATTTCAAAATCCAGTACTTGTGTTATTTTAGTATTATTTATAGAGCATTTATTAATATTTCATAGAGTATTTTGAATTACTATTTATTTAATTATTTTCAGTTTTAGTATTTTTGTTGTTTTGTCATTTTATTATTAGTATTATTCTAATATTTCTATTTATCCTAAATGTATTTATATATCAATTTTAGACTTTTTTTTATTTATTTATTTTTTGTATTTCAGTTAGTTGCAATGGACACATTTTGATTTTTTTAAGCTCTGCAAGTTTCCATTTTTTTGTCTAATATTTATATTTTAAACAATTTTTGAATAGTTTTAGTAAACAATAACAACACTTCTGCAGATGATTATGTTTAGACAATTACACTCCATTCTGTTATGTAATGCCCACTTTTCATCCATTTCTAATATCAAATATAAAATAATAACAGGCCCTTTTTCTCTTTGAACATCCTGTAGCATATGCAAATACAAAGTAAAATGGTATCTGAATGCTGTTTCATGTTGACTTTGAAGAATAGTTGAAACCTTCCTCTACTTAACATAAGAACTTGTTTTATGAGCAAAAAGATGCTATCCAGAAGTATTTGATTTAGTCATTCAGTAAGATACCTTTACATAAAATGTTTCTGGGTTTGTATTATCTGTCTCCCCTTTTCCTGTAAGATTATTTTTGTTGTGTTGTCTAATAAAACCATAGGGACTCATGTTTTGTCACTCCTCTAATTGAAGGGTGGCTATTCCATTCGGTGGTTTCGGCAAGGCACCCAAAGTCCCTGTTAAACCTTTGGATGTGAACCCCAGCCTTCCAAGTCCCGTGATCGCAGCACCCGCTGGGGTTAAACGGCCCACCTTCAACAGAACGGCCTCAGGCTGGGTGACTGACAGCGCCCCTCTGATGCTTCCCAGCATCCCCCTTGAGCCCATATCATCCATGTCTTCCACATTTATCCCCGAGTCAGATGAACTCTGAGTGTTATCCTTATCATTGTGAGCTTGATTGTCACTGGAATATACATTACTGGCTAAATGTTTGGACTAATTAAGATTTCTTATTTTTTTGAAAGAAGCAAGGCTGCATTTATTTGACCAAAAATACAGTATTATTTAGACATTTGCTATATTTTTGTAAAATTTAAATTATTTCTTTATCCAGAACAGAATTTTCAGCATTATTACTCCAGTCTTCAGTGTCACATGATCCTTCAGAAATCATTATAATATGCTGATTTGCTGTTCGAGAAATATTTTTGATTATTATCAGTGTTGAAAACAGTCGTGCTGCTTAATATTTTGTGGAAGCTATTATACAGTTAAAAAATGTAAGAGAAATAAAGAATGAATGAAAGAACGAATGAAAGAAAGACAGAAAGAAAGAAAGAAAGTCAGACTTCTCTTCAGCAAAGATGCATTAAATACTGTTTAAATTCTATCTATCTTAAAAAAAAATGTATCATGGTTTCTACAAAAATATGAAGAAGGACAACTGTTCTTTCAACATTACTAATGATGCTGAAAATTCAGTTTTTCATCAAAGGAATAAATTACATTTATAGTATATTCAAATAAAAAACTATTATTTTAAATTCTGAAAATACTTCACAGTATTACTGTTTTTACTTTATTTTTGATCAAATACATACGGCCTTAATTACATTAAAAACCTTAAAAAATCTAGAATAAATACACAATCAGAAAAAAAAGAGGTACAAAAGCCGTCACTAGAGTGTTATCCTTTCAAAAGATTCACATGTGTACCTTATTTTACCCTAAATGTGTGTATTAGTACCTCAAGGATACATATTAGTACCGTTTAAAAAGATACTGCCCCAGTTTTTTGTATCTTTATTTCTGAGAGAATACATAGTAAATGTAGCATATTGAAAACTTAAGACTCTCAAGTAAGGCTATTAAATGGTATAGTGATTGATTTTTGTTCTTTGGATTATTGGAAGTGTCTCCTAATGTTGATCTAATACCATTTCTCTAAGCTAAATGTAACCCAAAGACTAGAAGAGCTTGCCATTAAGCCCACCCAAACCTGTAAATATTCATTTATAAAGGGCTGACATCAATTTAATTAAATTATTGAATAAACATAAAGCTAAATGAACTTATGTTTCTAAGCTTTAAATGTAGTATTTGGCATAACACAACATATTTTCCAAATGCACTATAGAGGTCAATTAAAATCCAGCAGTGCGTGCCTACTGTATGCTTGTGTCCATATTAGAGTATCCAGGGCGACAAATTGAATCTGTTTTCCTGATGCAGCTGAGATGAGCGATGAGTCCCTTGGCTTTTGTAAAGCTGCTGTCTCTTGCTGTCTATCAGACAGGCGCTGATGGGCACAGCTCACGTCCATCACTGCTCAACTTCAGCCTGTTTAGCCTCAGCTGCGTCTGTACCTAACATAAAACAGATGCAATGGAATAAAAAGGAAAATGTGTTGAAAAAAAAGAAGCTTTGCATTTTTTCATCGCCTACAATGCTCTCTGGGATACTTGACTCTGATTGATTGACCCTTGTCCTTAAAACCTATTTCTTAGTTTCATGTTTCTCTCTATCATCTCACATAATAAAACAATTTAAATACACATCAACATTTTGTGTCTATATTGTTTATTTATTGGTTAAGTAGCTGTGTAATAAGCAGGATGGTGTATGTTTAGCCTGTCATTATGACTAAATTAACCCCTTCTGAGGGATACAAGACCTTTTTTGACATCAGGGTCTTAAAAGAATAGTTCATTCAAAAATAAAATGTAAACCCAGACCTTCCAAGATGTCACTGAATTTATTTCTTCATCAGAAAAGATTTGGAGAAATGAATCATCAGTTGCTCATCAATGGATGCTCTGCAGTGAATGGGTGCCGTCAGAATGAGAGTCCAAACAGTTGATAAAAACATTGTGTTTGTAAGAAACAAATCCATCAAGATGATGTTTTTAACTTCAAACCGTCTCCTCTGGCCAAAATGCAAGTCCATAACCCAATAATATTTCTTTAATATCTTCTAAATTAAACAGTTTTTCTATTTTATGGCTACGTTTTAATTAAAATGAGGCAATGAATGAATTAATAGGTCATAGGAATTTATTTCTATGACTTCTTTAATTTCTTGAATGGTGGCATTATTTTTATGACAATTATGAATAATTCAAATTGATTTTATTTATTTATTATTATTATTTATTTGAATTTCTTGTTATTATTATTCATAGTAATAATTAAAAATCATTTAATTACAGGAATGAGAATGTCATTGAGTTAATATAAATTTAAAAAAATGTAGCATAATGGTAGGACATTAAAATTAGAAAACAAGTTTTAATATCTTATTCAATTGTAATATTTTATTATTATTTGTAATATTTTGTTTTTATTATTATTTTTTGTAATCAAAAACAAATTGTGATCAGATCAAATACTGAAAAATCCAATTGCCAGTCATTAATCTGAATATTTGGAGGTTGTGTCTTTGTCATGTCTTTATCTCTCTTTTTTTTTTTAATTGCAGCATCTGCCACGGTGCTCATTTTTAACCCACAGCTCTGCTTCAGCACTAGACTGTGTAAAGGTGAGCACGTGTGTCATCCATACAGTGCATCATTTATTATCCAGTTAGATCATCTGAATCTGCAGCAACAAGCACACAAAGACAAGCAACTGAACATCAGCATGTTTTTTTCTGACTCAGGCTGAGGCTAATTGGTTGGCTTTTCTCCAGAAGCTTCTGTCTGCCTACACACTCAGTTAGCTATGAGGACAAAACTCAATGTTATACTGCTCTCAATGTTCTCAATGACTTGTGATTTTTATTTTACAATTTTAATTAAGCAGATATATACAGAAATAGATCCATGCATCATGTATTCTTTATAAAATAAAAGACATATTTAATTTTAATGTAAAAAAAGCATAATGCACTTTTTTAATATTTCAGGGTTCTCAGAAGCAGAAGTCATCACGGTTGGGTATATGTCTATATTTACCATACTGTAATTCCCTGAAAAACGAACGTAGCAGTTTTAAAAAAAAAGGTAATATAGTCGTATAAATATACATTCCAAAAAAAAAAAAAACAAAAAAAAAAAAAAAAACCTTTGCTAATTTTACAATGTTAATAACTGTGGAAATGTCATCACAGTTTGGGAAAAGGACCGTTGGTCACCAGCTGAACATACTTAATTAAATAATTAATCAATTAAAAACTTTGTGAAAAAGCACGATAATTTTCAGGTTGGAAACTGATTGATAGTAGATAATCTGTGATCTTGTGCATAAACCTGACAAGTTGATTAAAGGAATAAATAACCCAAATGGAAATTTGATGAAAATGTACAAATCCTTTATTAACAATAAATATATTTTGTCCACATCATGGGCAGGGTTCAATAAGAAATATTAATGATCCTAAAAATAAGCTCTACTTACACATATATACACTATATATATATATATATATATATATATATATATATATATATATATATATATACATACAGTCACACACACACACACACACACACACGCACACAAATATATATATGTGTGTGTGTGTGTGTGTGTGTGTGTGTGTGTGTGTGTGTGTGTGTGTGTGTGTGTGTGTGTGTGTGTGTGTGTGTGTGTGTGCGCGTGTGTGGCTAATGTCTAATATTCAGTGTGGGGTTTTTTTTCTTTTTCTTTTTTTAAGTGGGCACAGTTTCAGAAAATTTTGTCATCAAATTATTCAGCAGACTCTTGCCAAAACAAAATATAAAATAGGAAATACCCAGTGTCCCACTGGCAGAGGACATGGCTGTATTCCTGAACACGGTCTGTTTGATTCTGTTTTGAAGTCGAGTCCCTCTTACAAGCTTCTCTGAATTCCTGCACTGGCCCTCAAGGAGTGTGTTTTTTGGCGAACTGTTAGCTATGATAATGAACTCACTATGGTGTGATGAACAGTTGGGCGTTTCCAGTTCCAGTGCTTCTTTGATCAGCATCTAGCCAGACTTAGTGAGAGCTTCCTCCCTCTCACAGTCAGATCTACTACACAAGTGGACTACTTTCTTCTAACTTCTTCACTTTGGGAGCTACTAAAGTCTTCAAATAGCAAATTCAGTTAAAGTTTTAATGAAGACGTTTCTGAGCGTGTAAATCATCTCACTGCGGTTGTTCCTTGTAAATGCACCAGTTATCACTGCAGATTTAAAGTCAGTATGAAATTAAATGTGTGATTGACTTTTCACCTCCTTGAACAAAAAAACAAAAAAAATACTGTAGGACAGGAATTGATTTTGTCCATCAGGAATTGAGAGGGAAGAGAAGTCACTGTAAACAATTTAAGATTGGTTTTAAAAAAAGGATGTGCACTGGGAAGAATACACACAATAATATAGCAAATATTTGACCATGTTCAGAATAAAATGCCAGTGTATTGCATACTGTGCAGCCAATATAATATTTCAAAAAGCATAATCTTTCAAACAACAGATTGCATGCTATATTGTTGGCACAGACCTCGATACTGCATTACCTGTTTAACTGCATGTGGCGTTAAAGATGTTATTTTGCTTTTTTTTTTATTTAAACTCTATGATTGTCTACTACATATTACATGTGATGAACATGCTGCTAATAACTGGCCTGCAGTCAGGACATTGAATAGTCCGGATAATCAGGTGAACAAATAACAAAGGAAGGTGGCATGATCTGTGGACACACAGATCTAAAATTTGATTGGGGGTAACAATAAAATATGCCATAAGGTCAAGCGTAGGTTGTTTAGGACGTGGTAGAAAGGTGTGAAGGTCCCTTCTGAGCATTAATAAAAAAAACGATGCATGCCGCTGCACCAGCGACTCCTGCGTGTTAGTCATCGGAGTCAGTATTGATCTCTGCACATAAACTGACAGAATGTGATTATAGGATAGGATAGGTACTTTATTAATTATGAACAACATGCAGCAGCCATCCAAGATTGAATGTAATGTAATTAGTGGCAATCATTACTAATACTATTGCTCATACTTAGGATTATAGTTTTGAACAAACCATTTAACCTAAGTGTTCAACTTTGTGTGTAACTCTGTGAGTTTGGTGCAAAAAGAGGTCCAGATGCATTTGAGACACACTGCACTCTGATCACTCAACCCAACCTCAACATACAAGATCCAGCTCGACCAACTGTAAATGCATTTTGTGTTTATTTAGGCCACATTAATGTCAAGTCAAGTCACCTTTATTTATATAGCGCTTTAAACAAAAAGGATTGTGTCAAAGCAACTGAACAACATTAATTAGGAAAACAGTGTGTCAGTAATGCAAAATAATAGTTAAAGGCAGTTCATCATTGAATTCAGTGATGTCATCATCTCATTGGGAGCTTTCGCAACCCATGCATGAATCAGTCATGGATGAGACGTGGATGGAGTAAGCGCTCAATTCAAACACTAATCATTACAACTTTCCAACAGAAAATTTAGCTGTCCATATCAATACTGAAGTAGATTTAATATATTATAGTATAATATACACTCACTGGCTAATTCATTTACTTTTCATTTACAATTCATATACCTTGTTATTACCATTTTGGACCCCCTTTTGCCTTCAGAACTGTCTTAATTCTTCATGACATAGATTCAACAAGCTGTTGAAACATTCCTCAAAGATTTTGGTCCATACTGACATAATAGCATCACACAGTTACTGCAGATTTGTCGGCTGCACATCCGTGATGTGAATCTCCGTTCCACAACATCCCAAAGCTGCTCTATTGGATTGAGATCTGGTGACTGTGGAGATCATCTGAGTAAAGTGAACTCATTGTCATGTTCAAGAAACCAGTCTGAGATTATTTGAGACATGGTGCATTATCCTGCTGGAAGTAGCCATCAGAGGGTGGGTACACTGTAGTCTTAAAAAGGGATGCACATGGTCAGCAACAATACTCAGTTAGGCTGTGGTGTTTAAACAATGCTCAGTTGGTACCGAGGGGCCCAAGGTGTGCCAAGAAATCATCCTTAACACCATTACACCAGCACCACCAGCAGCAGCCTGAACCGTTGAAACAAGGAAGGATGGATTAATGCTTTCATAATTTTTACACCAAACTCTGACCCTACCATCTGAATGTTGCAGCAGAAATCGAGACTCATCAGGCCAGGCAACGTTTTTACAATCTTCTATTGTCCAATCTTGGTGAGCCAGTTCAAAATAGTAGCCTTGTTCCTGTTTTTGCTGAAGCGCCACCCGGTGTGGTCTTCTGCTGCTGTAGCCCCTCTGTTTCAGTGTTTCAACTTGTTGTGCATTCAGAGACGGTATTCTACATAGATTGGTTGTAACGAGTGGTTATTTAAGTTACTGTTGCCTTTCTATCATCTCTAACCAGTATGACCATTCTTCTCTGACCTCTGACATCAACAAGGCATTTTCGTCCACACACACTCACCGGATATTTTCTCTTTTTCGGACCATTCTCTGTAAACCCTGGAGTTGGTTGTACATGAAAATCCCAGTAGATCAGCAGTTTTTTTAAATACTCTGACCAGCACATCTGGCACAAACAATCATCCCACGTTTCAAAGTCACTTAAATCCCCTTTCTTCCCCACTCGCTTTGAACTTCAGCAAGTCGTCTTCACCTTATTTTCACCACATCACCACATCAGGACACCCTTGCATTACTTTTTATGACATATTATGTTGAGGTATGGTTCGATTTAAACAAGAACTATAATGTTATTTACTTTACACTCATAAAAATAAAGGTGCTTCATGATGCCATAGAAGAACCTTTTTGTCTAAATGGTTCCATAAAATGGTAAATAGACTGCATTTATATAGCGCTTTCAACAGACCACATGGCCATCCAAAGGGCTTTACAAGTTGCCTCAAATTCACCCATACACACACTCATTCATACACCGACTGCGGTGTCTGCCATTCAAGGCGCCATCCAGCTCATCGGGAGCAGCTGGGGTTAGGGGTCTTGCTCAAGGACACCTCGACACTTGGTCAGGTGGAGCCGGGGATCGGACCACCAACCTTCCGGTTTGTAGACAACCTACATGAACCACTGAGCCACTGCCGCCCCAATAAAGAACTTTTAACATCTGAAGAAACTTTCTATTTCACAAATGGTTCTTTGTGGCAAAAAAGGGTTCTTCAGAATAGAAAAAAGTAAGAAAGAGATGGTTATTTGAAGAACCTTTGACTGAATGGTTCTTTGTGGAACCAAAAATGTTTCTTTTTTAGTATTGCTGTGAAGAACCTTTTAAAACACCTTTATTTTTAAGAGTGTACAGGTGCTGGTCATATAATTAGAATATCATCAAAAAGTTGATTTATTTCACTAATTCCATCCAAAAAGTGAAACTTTTTTTATATTATATTCATTAATTAAACACAGACTGATATATTTCAAATGTTTATTTCTTTTAATTTTGATGATTATAACTGACAACTAAGGAAAATCCCAAATTCAGTATCCCAAAATATTACCAATACAAAGAAAGGATTTTTAGAAATCTTGGCCAACTGAAAAGTATGAACATGAAAAGTATGAGCATGTACAGCACTCAATACTTAGTTGGGGCTCCTTTTGCCTGAATTACTGCAGCAATGTGGCGTGGCATGGAGTCGATCAGTCTGTGGCACTGCTCAGGTGTTATGAGAGCCAAGGTTGCTCTGATAGTAGCCTTCAGCTCTTCTGCATTCTTGGGTCTGGCATATAACATCTTCCTCTTCACAATACCCCATAGATTTTCTATGGGGTTAAGGTCAGGCGAGTTTGCTGGCCAATTAAGAACAGGGATACCATGGTCCTTAAACCAGGTACTGGTAGCTTTGGCACTGTGTGCGGGTGCCTGTTGAAAAATGAAATCTGCATCTCCATAAAGTTGGTCAGCAGCAGGAAGCATGAAGTGCTCTAAAACTTCCTGGTATACGGCTGTGTTGACCTTGGACCTCAGAAAACACAGTGGACCAACACCAGCAGATGACTTGGCACCCCAAACCATCACTGACTGTGGAAACTTTACACTGGACCTCAAGCAACGTGGATTGTGTGCCTCTCCTCTCTTCCTCCAGACTCTGGGATCCTGATTTCCAAAGGAAATGCAAAATTTACTTTCATCAGAGAACATAGCTTTAGACCACATAGCAGCAGTCCAGTCCTTTTTGTCTTTAGATGCTTCTGACGCTGTCTGTTGTTCAAGAGTGTCTTGACACAAGGAATGCGACAGCTGAAACCCATGTCTTGCATACGTCTGTGCGAAGTGGTTCTTGAAGCACTGACTCCAGCTGCAGTCCACTCTTTGTGAATCTCCACCACATTTTTTAATGGGTTTTGTTTTACAATCCTCTCCAGGGTGCGGTTATCCCTCTTGCTTGTACACTTATCTACCACATCTTTTCCTTCCCTTCGCCTCTCTATTAATGTTCTTGGACACAGAGCTCTGTGAAGAGCCAGCCTCTTTTGCAATAATCTTTTGTGTCTTGCCCTCCTTGTGCAAGGTGTCAATGGTCATCTTTTGGACAACTGTCAAGTCAGCAGTCTTCCCCATGATTGTGTAGCCTACAGAACTAGACTGAGAGACCATTTAAAGGCTTTGCAGGTGTTTTGAGTTAACTAGCTGATTAGAGTGTGGCACCAGGTGTCTTCAATATTGAACCTTTTCACAATATTCAAATTTTCTGAGATACTGAATTTGGGATTTTCTTTAGTTGTCAGTTATAATCATCAAAATTAAAATAAATAAACATTTTGAAATATATCAGTATGTGCATAATGAATGAATATAATATACAAGTTTCACTTTTTGAATGGAATTAGTGAAATAAATCAACTTTTTGATGATATTCCAATTATATGAACAGCACCTGTATTTAGTGATTTCTAGGCCCCTAAACTGACCCCTACCCCTAAACCTTAATATTTTGCAATATAAAACAATGTAAAAACTCTACCTTTTCCTTTTTCATACAGCATATAACAGGCAGATACAACTAAAGTCACAATAAAAAAAAATTTAAGAAATGCTATTGGCTCTCGTGTGTCTCGTGACCTTCTGTCATGCTAAAGTTTGGATATATCTTCTAAATGAGATAAAAGGAACATGTTGCTGTTTCATGGCCACTTTAAAGCTCAAGCTCTTTAAAGTTTTAAAGATTGACTTAAGATTGACCCTAAGTTTTTGTGCATAATATCAGCAAGTATACATACTTTGGAGCCACTGTACTTGTACCCACTACCAAACAAAGGTCCTAAACATACCAAAGCATCATGTTTGAACTAGTGTGAACTGATTTTGCCTCAGCACACATCAAAACCAGCAGGCTGGGAATGGCACACATCTACCAGCCCAATTATTTAATGACCTTGTGCCATTAGGCTCTCACCCCGTTTTAAAGCAACAGCCCAAATGAACTACAGAGTTAATGCAAACGTAAAATATAATTAAGCCATATTTCTAACATGAGAACTGTGTAATGAAACTAACACTATTTATGCTCATAAGCCATGGCTCAAACTCCTGCTGTAAAATGGAAAATGTATGCTCCATTTACCAACTAATGATCTTCTATCATCTTCTCTATGTCCTTATGATCATTCTACACTTGGTCCTGCAGACTGATAGTCTTTGAATCCAGGCATTTTAAGCCATTTTTATAAACACAGAGAACCATCGCATTTTCATTATATAGATGCTTAACATCCCAATAAAGAACTCTGCATCAAACTGACTGCAAGTCATTTCAAGACCTTGAATATCAGAGAAGGAAGCATTATATGTTCTTAGAGGAAAAGACTTACAGAAGGAAAATGTATTGTCTCTTAAATGGGCTTTCCAAGTACTTCCTTGGGAAAGGAGTTTACAGTTCGGATACACCGTGACCTCTCTAAGAGCACTTAAATAATGTGCTTGATTTCCTTTTGCACTCAATTCCATTGGCCCATTCAAGTACAACACAATGGTCAATTACTGAATACATGCGCACTACCTCCTATAAAGAGATATTTACACAGCGATGATTAAATGGATATATGACTCAGATGAGAAGCAGCATTGCACGGTGTAATGGACTATCAAACACAGTTAAATATTTTTCCCTCATCGTTTTATGTAACAGGATTGGACAGATGGTGTCCAGATAACAGCAGTCTTACATCACATGGCACCAGACTACTGCTTTCATCACCAAGAGTATAAATAAATAATACAAAGTTGTTAAATGTCCAAAGCTGACAATACATGAGCACTGATCAAACTTCATGAGGGGAACCCTTTGGGTATGTTCACAAGACAATATTAGACTACTGCATACTGCCCAGTGTATACTGCCTGATACAGACAGACAGACAGATAGATAGATAGATAGATAGATAGATTTGTTCTTTCTTTTAAAATATCAGAGTTAATTTTCACATCTTAAGTACTGAAATATTTTGTTTTCTTTCCTCCTTCTCTTCATATCTGTCAACTGCCAATTGAGAAAATTGTCTGTAATTGATTGACTGAATATATACATGTGTGTTGTGAAGAATCATACATGAAGATGAATTGTTTTAAAAGATCTTGAATACTAAGGGGCTGACTCCTGTGTGACCGAAAGGTTTATTGTGGATTTTAAAGGAATTGAGTGCTTTATTTTTTGCACTTGTAATAATAAGAATATTGCTAGTATATTGGCATGTTATTATTTTTTTGATACACAGTATGCATTTCAAAATTGAGGGGTTTTTTTGCACTCTTTTTGAAGTAATTTGTCTTAGATATTGAAAACATAATTGCATGACTAAAATATTTGTTGGCAAAAACATATTTGTGTATATTACTATTTTTGGTATTCCATTTTTTTTTTTACCCCATACTGTAGTGTGACAATATGCCCCTCTACAAAAAGTGTGCAGCATGTACCTTGGTAGTTCGTTGCCATACTCCACGCGATGGTCCTCCGCAAACCCAGGCTGCAACTCGTGCTGCTGTTTAAGAAGTGCTGTTTTTTTTTTTTTTCTAAATGAGCTTGCATATCAAAGGTATATTATCCATCTGTAAATGTTAGACCGTCATTATTTCCATTTAGCTGTCAGCATCCTTCTACATGCGATTCTCCTCTAAACTCCACAGACTCTAGACAGACTCTAAACTTATGCATGCATGTCAAACAGACTGAGCGCAATAATTGTATCATAACTAGAATTTTGAAACTACAAGTAGGCCTCATTGTATTTTATGATAGCACATAGCAGTAAAGAGGTAATTAAAATATAATGCAATTAATCTGTGCTCTTGTGTTCATTTACTTTCAATTTTAGTTTAATGAACTGAACTTCTGCTTGAAAAAGGATTATTTATTGTTTTTAGATTGTAATGTTACAATGTTAGAATGTAATGTGATTTCAGCCTCTTTATATTGCACATAATAGATAACATAGTCAACCTTTACTAGCCTATATTTGTTTTCATTTCCTTTAACATAAATATTGTTCCACTGGACAACACTGTACAATATATATATATATATATATATATATATATATATATATATATATATATATAGTGTGTATAGTCTATATTTTTTAAGTATTTACATGTATTTACATTTCTATATTTATATTCATATAATTTATAATTATTTAGATATTAATGTTTTTTGTTGTTGTTTTTTGCCCATATCGCTCAGCCATACAGTAAAGTACAGTACAGCCATATCGTTTTGTTCAGCTCACTTCACGCAATTAGTTCAGCTGACGCGACGTTATGCACCACAATTCAACAGTCAAGAAGCCCAGAAAGGATTGAAAAACAGCCACCAAAACGAGTCTCTAGCTGCTCCTTGTCGACACAGCAGAGGAAAGTGTGAGAAAGCAGGAGAAACTCCTCCCTTCGACGTGCTGCACTGGGACAGATCGACTGCAGTACACACTGGATCGTAGAGGAGAGGACAGGAGAGGAGAGGAGGAGTTACACCTCAGCACCGAAACCAGCTGGAAACTCAGGTGCCCCGCAGTCAGCCAGTCAACTCATGCCAGCACTGCACACCGGACTACTGCGTGGACCGTTCACTTCACTTTACAGGATTTTAACTGACTAAAGAAAGAGTGAAAACAACATTAAGTCATGAGAACGAAGGTGCTTATGATGTTATGTTTATAGTGCAAATCTTTACCGGCGTGTTTTCGTGAGTCGTCTGTCGCTTCCGCTTTTCCGTCCAGCAGTTTGACGCCGAAATTCAGCAGGAGTCAATAGGATTTTTTGTCACTCAGTAAACTATTTCACTGGACACTGAAAGGAAAAGAAGGAATATCAATTATTCATTGTTCATGTGGTGAGTAGACGTGTCTCTTGTCATGTCAGTACATTTTGTTTTGGTCAAACTTTTCTTCGCCATGTTTCACTCGTCAGTGCGCATGAGGCGGAAATGCACCTGAACCAGGTGAACCCGCCGCAACATTTCGCAACAAAACTAGCACTGAAACTTGAGTGTCTGTTTACATTTAGAGTTTTACATGACTAACCCCCTTAAATACTTCCTTTAATAAGTACAGAGTACGTGTAATGTTAAAACGTTGCCTTCGAGTTTGTAATATAGTCGCTTCACATTAATATATTTTCAGTAGTTAAGCCTCACATGATTGATCTCAACTATCTGGGTCCGAATCCGCTTTTATACTCCTGTACAATACTATAAAATACTAAAAAGCTGAATCTCTTAAATGTATCACTACATTTGCTGTATCCTAATGAAATGTAACATATTTACACCAATGAGAAACTTGTCTTACTGATAGCAGTGTTTGTGCTTCGTGCCTCACTTATATTGGAATTGTATTTTAATAATTTATATGAAGACACTGTGTCAGAGATACAGATAAATATATTCACGAGTGGGCATTTAATGGTATTTGAGACAAGAATAATGTGGTACACCTACACCAACTTAAACTGCAAATTATCATCAGTTTTCTTCATCAGTTTTTTTGTATTTCCTTCTACTAAAAATATTCAAACATCCTTAAAATAACAAGAAAAGAAGAAAAAAAGTGCATTTCATTTGAACACCATGCGATTGCAGAAGTTTGGCTCTTATGCACAAGGCTAGTTATGTCAGCTTTTCTTTGGCTCATTTAGTTCACAAGAAAATTGCAGCACACATTTGCTTTCCCTCTGATCCCTCGGGATATTTATATGCCATTAGTATTTATGCTTCAAAAATCTTAATGTGTATTAGTGTGGTGACTTTTTAGTCCAAAGTAAACAAGTCATAGATATTTGTATTAAAAAAAAAAAAAGAGTATTGTGCGATTGGGCAACATTCATTTAGTTTCTAGCACTTTGCCTTTTTCATCATGCTCGTATTTGCTCTCCTGGTGCCTACGTTTCTCCCCACACCAGTGAAATCAAGACGATGTGGCAGAACCGCTGCATCTTCCTCTGTGGCTCTTCTCTCATCTGGGATGAGTTCAGTTTCCTAACCGCCCGCAGATTTGTAGAAAACACTGATTTCAGATCAGTTCGCATCTGTTCCCTGCCGAGGTGTTTCCTGATGGAAATGAATGAAATATTTGGGGAGCAGTTTCGTGGAAAGGCCAGTTTTGCAGATCGAGTTTGTGGAAACTAGGATAGGTTTGAATACAGTATGTCCTGTAACTAACGCAGTGCAATGCGCTCCTAGGTTTTGCATAGGCGTGTGCACATTTGTGCATGAACGTTCATGTGACTGTGATGTAACAATGATGTCACATTTATGAATCATACATGAAAGGACAACATTGCCAATTTAATATAATATTTTTTTTTCTTCTTTTGACACATACAGTACAACTTTTACATTAAATGAATACCTTCATAGAATAGTTTCCCCAAAACTGAAAATTTGCTATAAACGTATCCACCCTCAGGCCATTTAAGATGTAGATTTGTTTCTTCATTGCAACGGATTTCGATAACTTCAGCATTACATTACTTTGCCCCCAATAGATCCTCTTCAGTGAATGGGTGCCGTCAGAATGACATCCAGACAGCTGATAAAAACATTACAATAATCCACACCACTCCAGTCCATCAGTTAACATTGTGAGAAGTGAAAACCTGGGAGTTTGTAAGAAACAGATTTATCATTTAAGATGATTTTTTTAACTTCAAACTGCTGCTTTCAGCTAAAATATGAGTCTATAGTAATGCTTCATCCAATGAAAAGTCAATATTGTGTCTCCTCACATCAAAATCTACCACCTTATATGTTCAGAACTGTTTTGGTTTATAAACGTTGCTTGATTTGTGTATATTTCTCTCCCAATTCAACTGAGATGACTTTTTCACTTTAGAAAGAAATAGTATGGATACCGGAATCAACTTGCTTGAAGTTAAAAACATCTTAATGATGGATTGGTTTCTTACAAACATGCAGCTTTTCATTTAACAAGATGTTAACTGATGGACTGGAGTGGTGTGGATTATTGTGATGTTTTCATCAGCTGTTTGGACTCTCGTTCTGACGGCACCCATTCACCGCAGAACAAGCCATTCTTTAATATGAGTTTATTTTCTTTTTTCATGCTTGTCAAGATGCTACTCCAAAAGTAACTGACAGGTGCATATGGGTAAATCTTTCCAAAGCGGTAGAAGTTTTTGCTGATCTCACTAAATCCAAACAGTCCTCTTCTCAGCACAGCAGCCAGCTGCTTCATTTCTCATTGTTTGCAAGGAATCCTCCTCTGAATATCTGGAAGTGTCTGACTAAGCACCGCACTAATAATGCATGAAGCCACTGACGCTGAAATAAATATTTTAAACCATTTTTCAGTTAAAAAAAAAAGAAAGGAAAGCGAGTTGGTTGCCGCTTTGTGAATTTGACATTCATTGGCAAGCCGTAAAAGGAAGCGAGGAAATGTTTAGGAAGTCGAGTACGTTTCAGAGAGGATATTGTACTTCAGTCACTGATAAATGTTGATGTCTCGATAAATCTGTTTCTGTTTGTTCAGGAGTTGTTTTGTCACCTGAGTATTAATGTATTATGTGTTTAATGGCCGTGACCTGCCTGCTGTCTCTGAACTCAAAGTGCTGACCGCGTGCTGGAACGCATTGCATGACCAACAGGAAGCCCACACAGGAAACTGCCGTAGCATTGTTGCTTGAAGCCAAAACAGCCTTCTCCATTCCTTCGGGAATTCTGCTGCTCCCTCAAAATTGTTTCAGGGTTTCGCCTCGGCAGTGCGGCCCACGAGGGCAAAACTCTCTTTTTTGTGTAATTCTTGTGGGTTTGATGTCAGAAAAGGATGTTATTCTCCACAGAGCGATGACGTGTTTTTTTAGCACTTGTTGCTGTGGCGTGTGGCCGTCTGTAATTCTCATTTGGTCATTTTCACTGTGTCTTTCCTAAATGCTTCTGACATCTGGTTGCTAAATAAGACTCCTGGCTTTTTTAGGTCTGGATCATCATTTATAGATGTAAAAATCTTTGTTTGTTTCATTGCATAACTATCCATCTGCTGTCTCTGCAGCTGCTTCTCATACAAATTATTTTCAGACTCCGCCCTCAGTTAGATATTTTTATCATACATTGCAACATTATGATGCATGTTTCAATCAAACGCATCATTACATTGCTGTTTGGGAGTTTGCAGATCAGATGACTGTTGTTGTGTGTTAGTTTGCATAATCTGTCAGTGTACAGTGATTCAGACGTTTTGTCACTGCTGAAAAGACAAGAATGTGGGGTTGCGTAGCTTCTGTTTCACAACGCTCTACTTTTATTTGTCATACATGTGCTCTTTTCTTAAGGAAAGGAGATCATCCGTAAATAGTGTTGTATTTTGTTGCCTTGAATAAGAACAGTATGTAACCAGAATGTGATGCAATTTGGCCACATTTCTTTTTCGAGTCAAATCATGATGAGTTATGTTACATGGAAATTTTGAGTAGGAGTTGAAGAATGAGTCCATAAATAAAGAGGAGCTCATTAAACTTTTGAACTTTGTAGATGGCTGTGTGGCAGAAATCAGTTTTCATATTTTTAAAGTAGCTTTAATATTTTATCAATGTATATTTTCTGTTACACATTACGAGTGGTGTCATGAAATGATCTTTTGAGTGATTTATACCTGCAGGCACTTCATTAATCTGTGAATCTCCTCTCCGTCGATCTGCGGAGGGATCGTTATATTAGCCCAGGAAAAATATTAAACAGTTTGAAATGAGTTATTTCATCATAGCCCTTTGAGCTCCATATTTAGAGAGAGTATAATCTTGGAGCAGCAGTAATCATGGTCGGTAATTAATGAGCAGGTCATATAAAACTAATATATAAGGAGAATGAGCCATTTATTATTTGTATTTCAAGTCTTTAATATTCAATTACCAGTAAATCAGTTTAATGTGAGTGAGATGAAGTTATGTTAGTGTGGGAGATAGAATACAAAGAAAAGTGGGCAAACTGTCCCTTTAAATCCATTGTGTGTTTTGTTTTTAGGATTTTGCACAAAAATGTCTCCGTTTCAGTGAATCATTGTAAATTAGAAAGCTGTTCAAAGGCATGAAGAGAACACCGGAAAGGATGTCATGTGCAGTTAATTTCAGCTCTTTGTAGTAAGGCTTGGGGATATCCTCACTTACATTAGGTAAGGAATGTTAGAATCACATGGCATGACTGAAACCAGACTGTCATCATTGCTGTCAATGAAAGTCTCCTTTTGTAGCTGTGAAGTTCTGGCACCTAGAAATGGCTAAACATTCAGTCTTATGCTCATATTCCACTTTAATATACTTTTAAAATGAGTTCTCATTATAGAAATACTATCCTTTAAAGGAATATACATAAGTGCCAACTGAATGTAATGTTTTCAGACTAGGGCTGTCAAGTTATTTTTAAAAATTTTGAATATTCATCGAATTAAATACTACATCCACATTTGAATGCAAAAAAACGTTTGAAAAAATGAAAAAAAAAAAGTTCAAATAAAATTTTTTTTAGGTCTGCGTCAGCTGTCAGGCAGCCTTGTCAGTGGTGCACGAAATGCGACGACGATGTAGTGTCATTGCATTTTAATGCTTTTGTTAGTCTATCCAGTTGAACCCACTAGATGTGGCACAACTATGTTATTCACTCAATATATTGCGAAAAACGAGAGCATCAGTGCGGAGATGTTGTTTATGTCAAAACTAAACAAAGCCAATATATTGAGCCACACAGAATGCATATTTATCACATTTTCTAGAGGGACCTGCATATTGCACTCACGTCTCGCACAAGAGAGCAGCACGTTTAGAAAGCCATGTAAAATTAATGTAAGTTCAACTTTTAAAAAAACGTCTCAACTTTATGGCATTTTACCACATCCCACTGTATCTGATGTTTTTAAATGAAGAAAGTAACCTACTCTTTGAGTTTGTTTTACGGTCCTTTGTGTTAAATACATACATGCATAGTGCTGTTTTTTTATTATTATTATTATTATTTTTAAAGGAACTTCATTAATTACATATGGTTTATAAACATACATGTACCAAAATGTACTAAAAATGGAAATGTTTTTCCCTTTGTGTCTTTGAAAAAATATATATTTTTGAGACTGAACACGTAATACACGCCAAGCTTTCCACAAATTTGTATTTTGTTTACTTTTTTACATGGAGACAAAAAGAGTTTAACTTTCAAAATAGCTCACTTTGAAACCCATTTTCAAAAGTTTACATTTTCATGCCACCGAAACCCTGTTCTCATGTAAAGGAACCAAAAACTCAACTATTTTTTTCTTTTATCATTGAAAACAGTGTAGTGTAAACACCCTGTAATTATTTCCAGCACAAAACCATTATATTTTTCTTTTTTTATGTGCTTTATAGTGAAAAATGTAAGCATTTAACACATACAGAATGTCGTGAAAAAAGTTCATTTTGTGTCGGTAATTCAACTCAAATTGTGAAATTCGGGAATTAAATAAATTCAATGCACACAGACTGAAGTAATTTAAGTTTTTGGTTCTTTTAATTGTGATGATTTGGCTCGCATTTAACAAAAACCCACCAATTCACGATCTCAACAAATTAGAATATGATGAAATGCCAATCAGTTAATCAACTCAAAACACCTGCAAAGGTTTCCTGAGCCTTCAAAATGGTCTCTCAGTTTGATTCACTAGGCTACACAAACATGGGGAAGACTGCTGATCTGACAGTTGTCCAGAAGACAATCATTGACACCCTTCACAAGGAGGGTAAGCCACAAAAATTAATTGCCAAAGAAGCTGGCTGTTCACAGAGTGCTGTATCCAAGCATGTTAACAGAAAGTTGAGTGGGAGGATAAAGTGTGGAAGAAAAAGATGCACAACCAGTCGAGAGAACCACAGCCTTATGAGGACTGTCAAACAAAATCGATTCAAGAATTTGAGTGAACTTCACAAGGAATGGACTGAGGCTGGGGTCAAGGCACCAAGAGCCACCACACACAGACGTGTCGAGGAATTTGGATAGAGTCTTACTGAGGTCTCCTGAGGCGTCTTACCTGGGCTAAGGAGAAGAAGAACTGGACTGTTGCCCAGTGGTCCAAAGTCCTCTTTTCAGATGAGAGCAAGTTTTAAATTTCATTTGGAAACCAAGGTCCTAGAGTCTGGAGGAAGGGTGGAGAAGCTCAAAGCCCAAGTTTGTTTGAAGTCCAGTGTTAAGTTTCCACAGTTTATGATGATTTGGGGTGCAATGTCATCTGCTGGTGTTGGTTCATTGTGTTTTTTTGGAAACCAAAGTAACTGCACCTGTTTACCAAGAAATTTTGGAGCACTTCATGCTTCCTTCTGCTGACCAGCTTTCTGAAGATGCTGATTTCATTTTCCAGCAGGATTTTGCACCTGCCCACACTGCCAAAAGCACCAAAAGTTGGTTAAATGACCATGGTGTTGGTGCGCTTGACTGGCCGGCAATCTCACCAGACCTGAACCCCAGAGAGAATCTATGGGTATTATCAAGAGGAAAATGAGAAACAAGAGACCAAACAATGCAGATGAGCTGAAGGCCACTCTCAAAGAAACCTGTGCTTCCACACCACCTCAGCAGTGCTACAAACTGATCACCTCCATGCCACGCCGAATTGAGGCAGTAATTAAAGCAAAAGGAGCCCCTACCAAGTATTGAGTTACATGTACAGTAAATGAACACACTTTCCAGAAGGACAACAATTCACTGGATTTTTTTATTTTTTTCTTGGTCTTATGAAGTATTCTAATTTGTTGAGATTATTATTTGGTGGGTTTTTGTTAAATGTGAGCCTGTCAGTCTGTGTGCATTGAATTTATTGGCAATAAATTATTTCACAATTTGAGTTGAATTACTGAAATAAATGAACATTTTCATTACATTCTAATTCATTGAGAAGCCCCTTTAGTCATGAAAGTATGCTCTAAGTACGCTTGAGCGTACTTGATTTCATTACTATATTATCGTTAAATACAGTTTTTTTTACACTTTTAACATTTAAGTGCCCATTCAATACAGTTAAGTGCACTTATTTTACATATTTGTTCCATCTGCTATATCAAAAATGATAAGACTGGCCATTTTGCACAACTCTCCTCAATAAAGCCATACATTTGGAGGTTTTGCACAAAAGGAGTGGGATGAGGTATGTATAAAAGTAGAATGCTTTGGGGTTAGCAGTTTGTAAGTCCACAACCTGATAGTAATAGTGAGGCTTGGCATATACCACTGATCAAGTGATCATCAGCTAGATCTGATCTTGCACAGATGTTGCTCACTCTTTATAATGCATTGGTAATGTACAGTAGGCAGTGTGGGTGCTGTATCTTTCTAATGGCAGGTATTTTCTGTGCTACTTCACCCCTCGCTCTTGCTGGCCAAGTTTGTGTCATGCTGGGATGAATGACCATGACCGGTGGCTCATGAGCTCAGGAGAAAAAAACGTCACCCATAATGTCAGCATTTTGCGCTCTCCAGCTACATCATCACCTGATTGTGAGAGCTTTGGTTCGCTCTGCGGCATGCTGCTTTCTATTACCACGTGTGATGATAAGACCGCAGATGACTGCGGAGGTAAATGTGGGGCTGATGTTTAGGTCTTCTCTAGAGCTGAGAAGTGGTTGAAATCTGAGGGGTCCAAGCTGAAGAAGATATGAGAGTGTGTGGATGTGAGTAATCAAATCAACTTTTTGTTGAGAGTTAAAAACAGACCTCTAACAAACAGTAATTGTAACATTATCCAGAGGCTTTTTTAATACTTCCTCTGGATTTTCTGTTGAAAACCTAAAAGCTGAAGTAATGTGAGAAGGTGATATTAGGGAGGTTTTTAGTTCCCACACTCTAGAAAACAGGGCACAATGTATTGTTTTAATATGAAGGAATTTTCCGTATTGTTTTTATACTGGAGTTTGGTCCATACTTTGAATTACACATTGCATTGTGTGTTAGGGTGAAAATAAATGTCTGTAATATTTTATTTTAATTAAAAAAAATAAATTACTGAAGAAATTTTATCCAATTCATGTTTTATTAACTTTTAATTTTTTTATGTATTTAAAAATGTTCTTGTATATCCACCTTGTAAACTTTATAGTTATATTTCATGGATGCTTCTCTTGAAAAAAATACAAATTGAACTCTAAAATCAAAAGAGAGGGGAAAAAATGAACTTATTGACAATTTTCATATTTTTCACTTTTCAATATTTGAGATTTTCATGAGTCATCACATTTTCCTATCAAATTACCATTACCGTAATGTGAAAAGCATCTTTCTTACTGTAATACATTATTGAAAATCATCTTGCTTGACATTTTTTCAATCTAAATAAAAACATTCTAAATTAAAAATTCATAGTCACTAAATGCTTGGAAATATTACTTAAGTTTAAATTGTGAATCCAAAACAAAAGCACCTGAACATTGTGTTTCACCAAACTAGTTGTGATTGGCCCAAACTGGAACATGTTGAGATGTGTTCATGGAGGTGTGTCTCCGGGGCCGAACACGGAGCCTAATCCTGAAGACAAGAGCTCTTTAGCAACACTGCGGCTTATTGCAGACTGTGAGTACATTAATGAGAAAGGCACCCCGTAACCTCAATGTAGGGGTTTCTGCCTTGTTTACATGCTGCTTTTTTGTTAAATATAACCAGAAATGCTGTTAATAGATCAGTGGTCAAACTCTGTTGGTCACCTCAAACAACTACTGAATTATTTGAATACCAGTGTGAATGAAATGCAGTTCAACAATATTTTTTCATTGCTGTCAGTGTATTGACATGCTTTGATAGTGCTCGGTCTGTACAAAAAAAATAACCGACATCATTTTGACTTTCTCAAGTTTGAAGACACACTCATGTGTTGATGCATTTCTAATGGTAGGAAACCTCCAGTTGCATGAATAACATTCCAAGTGAGTAACACACGAATACGTAGCTTCTCTTCACTCTTAACACTTTGGTGCTTTTTGTCATTTTTGAACAAAACATTGTATTTTTTGGATATTAGTTTTTATTTTTAATAGATATTAGTTTTTTTTTAATGTCATCAGAATGGTACAAAACTTGTTTTTGGCACTTGCTATGTGAACATGCTAATGGCATAGTTCAAAAATGTTAAATGGTACTGGAATAATTATGGAAATTATCATTGGAAATGAATGGGAAACCAATTTTATCTAGTGGAAACGTTTGGTACTGCGCCTAAACAAAATCTTACCGAAAGCTCATTTTTTTGAGATATCAACTTCAAATTTAAAAACACAGCTTGTTAAGATTTATGGCTTTGATTTTCTCACAGATGTAGATTAAAACATGTTTTGGAAAATTTCATATTAGATTTAAAATGGTAGTTTTGTGCATTTTTGATAATAATAAACTTAAGCTTCTACAACATTTTTCAAACTTCACTTTAACTTTTTTCAGCAGTACTCTGCCTGCTAATGTGTCTCTTTTAAAAAAAAGACCAAATTGAAGTCTGTGGTCCATAGCATTTAGATTTACGATTGGAAATTTCATGTCTTTGCTCAAAAAGGTGGTTTACAGGTAATAAATGGATCATAAATATAATTTAGTACCATAAAATCCCCTAAAACACCCCGCAGTCGGTGTGTGAATGTGTGTGTGAATGGGTGAATGTGAGGCAAATTGTAAAGCGCTTTGGATGGCCATGTGGTCTGTTGAAAGCGCTATATAAATGCAGTCCATTTACCATTTACCATTTAAAAATATTTAAACCTTTCCATTGTACAAAAGGTTATTTATGGAGGAAAAAGGTTTTTTAGATTGCTGCAAAAATCCCTTTGGAACCTTTATTTTTAAAGGGTGTTGAGAATACTATAACCTATATGCTAAAACTGAACTTAGAACCAAAAGTAGCAAACAGTCTCCCACATGTTCTTATTTTTAGCTTTTTATTTTCACTAAATCAAGCAGTTCCTCCCTTGATCTTCTCCAGACCTCCACGCCATAATCTACAAGCCAACAACCAATCTAGTGTGGAACCTTTTTGGAAACTTAATGTCCTGTTCTGTTTTTAATAATGGTATCAGATGAATACATTATTTCAGCATGATCTCATATAAAATCTTGTAAAGGTTCTTCATCTGAAAGGAATTTAAAAATGACAATGTGAGCACTGCTTGTGAGTGATATACTGTAGGCTTACTAGAAATGACAAACCAGTAAAAAGTTGGGAGATTTGAGTCTTGCAGCTGTAACAATTAGGATACATGATGGAGAATGGACTTTGCAATCAGTCACTAAGCAGAACAAAGTGATCAACAACCAAAAATGTAATTTATTTACATAAATTGAGTAAAACTTGTCCAATGCTTCAGTTAGGGTGGATAGCATATTTTAAGATCCATGGGTGTGTTCCAAAATGCTCCCTAGTTTAGTAATAAGTACTCTGCCCAAGGGAGTCAGCCATTTGTAGTGCTGGCGCATTGTCAAAATCATTCCTCCATGCACTGAAAAATATGCTACCTGGAACTTCCCAGAATACACATGGATTTTGGTCTGTCTGCTGAGATGAATGAGAATGCTAACGAATGCTAGCTTTATCCAGGTATTATAGACCTCATTATTAAATAATAATTTATTGGTCAATAAACAAGAAGGATACTGTTTATACAACAGTGTCTTTGTTAAAAGGTCATTGATATTTAGTGATATTCAGCAATATTATTGATTCGACTGCACTGACACTATCTGAGAAAACTTAAACTGACTTTTGTAGAGTTGCCTTTGTCAGTGTTTCAGAGTTGATCAATTATGAAACCACTTCAGTTAATGAACTGAATTGAATTAACATTGAACTAAATAAAGCTAAACAATGACACTTGTCTTCTGTAGAGCTTTTTCTAGCTAAATCCATTGTTTTGGAATTGATGAACCGTAATTGAACTAAACTGAATCAACATTGATGTAAAATGAACTGAATTATGGTACAAGTTTTGTCTTTATTATATAGCTTTATAGCTGAATATAATCATAATTGATTACCTTTGCAGCATCGACACTTTTTGAACTGAATTGAATCAACATTGAACTAAACTGAGCTAAATGATGATGTCTTCTTGTCTTCTGTGGAGCAGCTTTAAAGCTAAATTGAAGTTGTTTCATAATTGATTAATTTTTCAATATTTTACATTCATATTTTCTTGTTTATTACTGTACATCTGCTACAGTATGTACTGTGCATTATGTTTAACAAAGACTTGACTTAAGTTAACAGATATGCTTTAATGCAGCGTCACTGTGTTGATATTGACTCATTATAACAGTTAAGGTATCAAGGCCATTGCTAGTGGCCAAATTTTGTTAGATTTTCAAGAGGAAGCAACAGAGTAGCTGCATTTACATATGTTGTCTGTTATTCCTTCTCTGTGCACTTGCCAAAACCTTGCCATGTTGTCAGTCTGTTCCTGTTGGGCAACATTAGCTTGCTTGCATAGAAACAAGTTGGTGCAAAATCGTAAAAAGGTTAAACAATAACATTATTCAGTGCAGCAATACCAGTTGGATGAGCTGACCTACTGACTTTTGCACAGTTTTGAATGTTTAGCCACTCCTCTCATTAGTGATTTGTAAGGAGGTCTTTATAATAATATGGAGTATTGTGTTGTTGTTGTCAGTGTCTCAATTTGGAGAAATCAATATACGTGATAAACCAGGCTCACATTCAATGTGCAGATGTATTCTGCAGATGTAGTCATTCAAGCAGACATGTTAAAATGCTCTTTAAAAAATTCATGCATTGCTTTGCTTCTGTCCACAGAGTGAGCCCTACTCATTCTAAGGCTGTTGTCCTTCAAGAGCAGCGTCTGAAACATGGATGACCCTTTAAAGGTTGACTGATTCCAGCTGACACCTTCATAACTATGCTGCGAGTCTTGCAAGGCCCGATGGCCACAGTAGCCACCAACAACCCACCGAAATCCTCAACCTAATTCAGGGAATGATCAAACCATCCTTTCTACGACACCCATCAAGAGACCTCTTACATACAGGTTAGTAACAAAAATGAAACACTTTTACTCAAGGACTGACTAAAACTTGTAGGAAATGGACATTAAGATCCTCAAGTTAACCTGTCATAACAACCCTTTCCCATTTTGACTTGTAAAATTACCTGAAATTAAAACTTAAAACTTCTGTAGGACAGCAGATATCCCAAATCCAGTGTTGGGGAGTAACTAGTTACATGTAACGGCGTTACGTAATCTAATTACAAAATTATTGTAACTGTAATTAGTTACAGTTACTAAGAAAAAATGAGTAATTAAATTACAGTTACTTATGAAATTGAATATTGAATATTTACACACATCCACATACAGATTTAACTGATTTCTTTCCCAAATTGCACTGACTAATCTGAGACATACCGCGCTAATAATTTCCGGGATGCGGAAATACAGGCGTGGACTGGACACCGGGACAACCGTGACAATTCCCGGTGGCCTGGCAGCCGATTTTGCCCCAGTATTTAATGTCATTATTGTATAATTGCACGCCGAATGTACTAAAGCGATCATCTGAGAGAGAGAGAGAGAGAGAGAGAGAGAGAGACTTTGACTTTTAAGCTTCTTTTATTTACAGACACTTATAAAAAACAATAAATATTAAATTCCACAAGAAAGCATTAAAAAAAAATCCTACCTACTTATACATAACTAGGTTTTTAGCGCACATTCAAATTAATTTCAATTCATAACATTATATCATAACCTCTCTCTTCACTTGGTTGACATAAAATACCTTTAGTACCCCAGAAAGAAAAGAAAGAGTCAGTATCATTTACAAATTCATAAAACCTGTACTCCAAAATTAACCTACTTTTTACCAAAGCCTTAAACATATGTAAAGGATCAATTCCTCCACTAAGAAGTGTTTTATTCTTCCTTGTCAGCCAAATTGCCATTTTGGCCTTACCAAACAAGAAATTGACCAAAACTGTTTGTGTCCTGTTTGAGGCACTATATTTTGGTCCAAAAACAAAAAGACCATTTGTAAAGTGAAAACCAAAACTATGACTCAATTCTCCCAATACACCAAACATGTCTTTTAGCCTTGAACAACCAATAAAAATATGAAAAACAGTTTCTGAAATTCCACAAAAAGAACACTCCTCCTCTTGCAAAGGATTCAGACGTGCCTTATATCGATTTGTTGCTATTATCCAATGTGAAATTCGCCACTGCAAATCTCCATTCCGTTTTTCAATTGGTTTCTTATATAAGGACCTCCAACTACCTTTTGGGGAAGTACCAGACTCAACAAATTCAGTCCACTTAGTTTCTGGAAGTTCTTTTAAAGCTCTTAAATTGAGATACTTTACACACACACAATAAAGAGCTTTCTTAGAAGTAATGTTAAAAAGACCAAGTTCAGGTGTCCTAAAAGAGAGCAGACTTCCTTCAAACTCTTGCCAGTCTCCTACATCCACAGCCACACTGATGTTGGGGAATGCATTCTCTGATTTTTCAACTTTTAGTGGCAGCACAGGAAAAAAGACTTGAATTTCAGCTAGCAGTTTTTTCACAACTCGAACAGAACGGATACCAGTCTTTATGGCCAGTTGTTCTGCAGTAATCCACTGGTCATTTGACCTAAGATGGCAGATCTTATGAACCCCTGCTCTCACCAAGCTCGTACGTACAGTCTGTGATTTCAAAATCGCACTGGGTAGGTGAGAATTAAAAATTAAAGGTTCTTCAAGATCCCAGGGACTCTGTGTTTCAGAAATCTCCCTTTTAACAATAAAAATCTGCCATGCATTGAGTACTGAGGCATAAAAAGATGGGAGCCTACTAAGATCAATCTCCTTTAAATTCATTAAAAAGAGATGTCTGTCCAAATTCAACCGTCCCACTCGATTCAATAAGGCACAAGCCACTCTTATCCAGTTCTGAGACTGATGATAAAGTAGTCTCTGGGCTGTTTGCAGTCTAAAAGCAGCCACTTTAGACTTAATATCCATGAGACCTTGGCCTCCTTCATGTACCTGCAGATACAAAACTGACTCTCGTAGCCAATGTTGACCAGACCAGAAAAAATTTACAATCAATTTTTGGATTCCTCCAATTAAATCTTCTGGTGGATTCAACACAATTAATCGATGCCATAGGATAGAGGCGGCAAGATTGTTTATAACCAGCACTCTTCCCCTATAGGACAGTTGAGGCAAAATCCAGTTCCATTTTGACAATCTGGCACAAACTTTGTCCTTCAAACCTTCCCAGTTTTTTCTTTGGTAGTTTTCAGAACCCATAAAAATTCCTAAAAACTTAAAACCATTTTTTTCCCACTTAACATTTTCAGGGATGACTGGTAAAGGCATTTTTGTTTTATCATTACACCAGAATGCTTCTGTTTTACCCCAGTTGAGTTTTGCAGATGATGCTCTCTCATATAATCCAATACTGTAACTAATAATATCAATATCTTTTTGTTCTTTCACAATTACAGTAATGTCATCCGCATATGCAGTCAGTTTAACAGAATGAAGGCCATCACCAAACAATAAACCAGACAGATCTTTTCTTAGTAGACATAAAAGTGGTTCAACTGCTAAAACATAAAGCTGGCCTGACAGTGGACACCCCTGCCTAATACCCTTCTGTATACTTATTGGTTGGCTTAAACCACCACCAATCTTTAGAATAGAAGATACATTCATATACAAGAGTTTGATCCAAGATATAAAAACATTTCCAAACCCAAATGCATGCAATGTTTCAAACAGAAAACCATGGTCCACTCTATCAAAGGCTTTTTCCTGATCCAGGAACAAAAAACCTACATCCACTTCATACAGTTTAGAGTAGTCCAAAATATCTCTGATCAGAAAAATGTTATCATGTATTGTCCTTTCTGGGATACAATAGGACTGGTCTTGATGTATTATATCCCCCAAAACAGATTTCATTCTATTAGCCAATAACTTAGCTATTAACTTATAGTCAGATGTTAGAATCGATACAGGCCTCCAATTTTTTAGGAAACTCAAGTCTCCTTTCTTGGGTATCAGGGCCAACACTGCCCGTTGACAACTTTTGGGAAGTAGTTTATCTTTAAAACATTCTTGAACCACCTCATAAAAGTCTCTTCCAATGATCCTCCAAAAAGCCTTATAAAAGTCCACTGGCAGTCCATCAATTCCAGGTGCACGGCCCGCATTCATCTGTATCACTGCATCAGTTAGCTCCTTAAACGAAACAGCACTGTCCAGAGTCCGACTCTGCTCTTTAGTGATGGTAGGAAGCTGTTGTAGTAATTGTGAAACGCATCCAGTATCAGTGTCCTCCTTTTTATAAAGTTCTGAATAGAAATCCACTGCAATCTTTCGCATTTTCCTTGAATCAAAAGTCTTTAGTCCATCTGGTGTTGTTAAACAGTGCATTTCATTTTGTTTTTTTGAGACCTTTTCTAAATTAAAAAAATATGCAGTGGGAGCATCCATGTCGTGTATAGACATAAACCGTGACCTTATTAGGGCACCTTTAGCCCGAACTTGCAATAAAGTTTCAAGATCTTGCTTCTTTTCAGATAACTTTCCATCTAATGATGAATCTGAATGTTGAATCATTCCAGCTGTAATCTGAAAGATCTCTTGCTCTATTTCAGACATTCGTTGTTTAATGTTTCTAGTAGACAAGAAAGTAAATTGCTGACAAAAAACTCTTATTTGGGTCTTTCCTATCTCCCACCACTGTATCAAACTTTCAAAATCATCCTTTTGGGAAACCCACTCACTCCAAAACAATTCAAATTTTTCACAAAAATCTTTTTCTTTTAACAACGCTACATTAAACTTCCAGTAAGGACTTTTACATTTTTGATTTGTCAAGGCAATATTCACTGAAATAAAATGATGATCTGATATACAGCATGGAAAAATGTTACACTCCATTAATCTATTATTTTCTGTACGCTTAATATAGAGCCTGTCAAGTCTAGCTGCACTAATCCTCCCTTGTGAAACTCTTGTCCATGTATATTGTTTTACAACATTATTCTTTTCTCTCCACACATCTATAAGATCATGTTGAACAATAATACTTTTCAAGAAAGAAGCTGATACAGAATCTGGTTCCTCATTATTTCTGTCTAAAAGAAAATTTAGAGTACAGTTCCAATCACCACCGACAACTATAAATTCATCAGGAGTAAAACTTTTTAAAAAATCTCCCAACTTTTTGAATAACAAAGTTCTTTCTGTGCCTCTATTTGGAGCATAAATATTTATGAAAACAAATACTTGATTATGAATTTCAGCTTTCACAATGAGAAGACGTCCTTTCTCCAATTCTATTTTTGATAAAATATTAACATCAATATTAGCTGAAAATAAGATAGCTACTCCAGCACTGATATTTGTGCCATGGCTTACACAAGTTTTCCCTTCCCACCACAAATTCAACTCGGATTCATTATTTGAATCACTGTGCGTTTCTTGTAAAAATATTACATTATTATCTTTCAGCCTAAGAAATTCAGATAGTAAAGCTCTTTTCCCACCATCCCTCAACCCATTAACATTTAAAGATCCCACTCTTAGAATCTGCATTATAGGGGAGAGAAAAAAGAAACAGAAAAAAAAAGCAGAAAAACGACAAAGTAAAAATAGATCCCACAGCCATGTGCATTTATTTTTTCCGTTTTAACATTTTTGCCTGATCATTTTGAGCTTTACGTGCAGCCGTCATAAATTTTTTCAGCCTAAATCTTTTTTGTTTCGAAATCACGTCGTAACCAACAGTCTTCTGAGCAATCATTACCGATTTAACAAATTTGTCACCATCAGCGAAGTATTTTAAAACATCAATTTTTTTGCCTTTAGTTTGATCCAGAAATTCGTTTAATTCCTCCACAGAATAAACGTCATTCATCGACTGACTGTAATCAAATTCAGACACCTCCGAGCCGCTATCACATCCCTCCATCTGAGCCTCATCGCTATCTTCATCTACTACCAAAGCAGACTGCAAACCACTACCACTCTCATCCTCAACACCAGTACTCAGTTCACTGTCCTTTACATAATCAACTACATCATTTTTCGAAACATCTGGGCCGCATTTGTTTTCAACATCTTGTTTAAACAAATTAAAAGCACTCACCTCTGATTTTGAACTCTGTTCTGAAGCACTTTGCTCAGTTGGGGATTTAACCTGGGTTGTTTCGCTGGGTTGAGAAATTCCACAGGTAGAAACAGAAGCCTCGATATCCTCACCTTGAGTTTCCTTCCTCTTTTGTTTTTTTGCTGGGATCGTTGTTTCTTTTACAATGTTAAGTCTTTTTTCCTTATCATGATTTTCAGTATTCTCCGTTCGATCTACGTGCTCATCAATATTTCCGTCCTTCACTTCATTCTCCGTCTGTTTTTTATGCGGGCAAGTAAATCTCTTATGCCCCAAATCTCCGCAATCAAAGCAACGCATACTATCTGTTGTTGCGAAAATCATGTACGAGCTATCTCCATGTTGTATGCGAAAAGAGATTTCCAAAGTCTTAGAGGGTGCATTTAAAAACATGAAAACATGTCTTCGAAAAGACAACACATGTTTCAATGCAGCATTTTTGCATCCAAGTGGAACTACTTTGATGGAACTAGCAAACTTACCAAATCGACTAAGTTCTTTGATAATCTCTTCATTAGAAATGAAAGGAGGCACGTTTGAAATCGTTACTTTAGTAGCAGGTGCGCGCAATGGCGTTATCTGCACCAAAGTGTCGGACACAACAATTCCGTTTTCAACAAGCCTGTTCACTAAATTTTCCTCTTTTAGAAAAACCACGACGGCCTTGTTCATTCTTGAGGCTGAGACTATTTTTCCATGTCCTACAATCTCTCCCATTGCAAGTAGAACATCTTCTACCGTAAACGCTTGATCCGAAGCAACTTTACATCCATTCTTGATTGAGAAAACAGGCGTTCCCTCACCAGAGGGAGACGCCATAGTTTTCTAAATCAACAAACGGATTTTAACGACTTTTTTTTTTTTTTGTTTTTTTTTTGTTTTTACAAAAATAAAACAAAAACATTTAAGTGATAAATGAGAAAAAAAGAAAACCCCACCATAAAAAAAGAAAACGAGAAAATTGAAACGAATTCAAGCGCACCGCTCTCACACCCCACGCCACACTCTCACTTCCCAGCATGCACCACACACGAGAGAGAGAGAGAGAGAGAGAGAGAGTTTTCAACCTTTCAACCTCTGCTGCCTCAATATTCCTCATAATTCCTAAAACTGCTCTGTGTCACTTCATGTGCATTTTACTTATTTTAGGAAAACTATCATCATATACAAAGAGACAGCAGTTTAAAAAAAACACCAATGTGTCAGGAGTTTATTACACAGAATACGTCACATGCTTATTAGATAACTGTATTTAAGTTGATGTATATGCTTTTATTTATTATTCTTTAATTTTCACAAATTTATAAAAGTAATCAAAAAGTACTCAAAAGTAATTAGTTACACTACTTTAATAAAGTAATTGAAAAAGTTACACTACTATTACATTTTAAACAGGGTAACTTGTAATCTGTAACCTATTACATTTCCAAAGTAACCTTCCCAACACTGCCCAAATCCAATGGCATGGGCCAAGTTCTTCAGGAGACCAGGAGGCAATCTTGGCAGGTCTTACCAGCCAGGATCTATGCTATCCTTGGCCCCAACCAAGGGACTACTAAATGAGCCGGGACAGAACAGCTGCTTCCTCAACAGTGCAGTGCAGGTATGTGTTTAACCCAAAGCTAAGGAAACAGTTGCATGAGCAGGTTTGTTTTACATGCATGCTTTTGACATTAATACTATTGTTTACTTGGAATAAATATACTTAAAAATGCGAGTCTAAATGAATTAAATAAGTGGAATATATGTAATAAATTGTGTTAAAATAATGTGTATGTACTAAATAGTTTTAATAACATATTTAAATGCATTTAATTCATTTATTTTAAGACTGCATTTATTTGTTAAAATAAACAATAAAAACTTAATATTGCAAAATATTATTTCAATTTAAAATAACCATTTTCAGTTTTGATATATTTTAAATGTCATTTATCATTAGCATCATTACTCCAGTCTTCAGTGTCACATGATCCTTCAGAAATCAGTCCAATAAGCTGATTTGCTGCTCAAGAAACATTTCTTATTATTAGCAATCTTGAAAACAGTTATACTGCTTAATATTTTTGTGGAGACCATGAGAGACTTTTTTTCCCTTTTTTTTCAGGATGAGAAAGGTTTTTTTTTAACTGCATTTATTAGAAATAGGCATCTCTTGTAACCATGTAAATGTCTCCATCCTTTCAAAAATAAATAATTATAATTATATGTAGTAAAATCTAAGGAGAAAATTGAACATAAAGACTTGAATACTTAATTTATTAACATTTAATGGCTAAAGTCTTCAACTTTGAATAAACTAAATACAAGTGGTCGACCGATATATCGCCAGGGCCGATATTTGGCATTTTTTTAAATATAGGCATCTGTGTTCAGTACTCCGGACTTTTATTTTGACGGTGCTGAGAAAGGCAGCGCCTGAGCACAGTGGTCATTCTACCTCTTGTTTGCCGTCGTTGTTCACAGTTCTGTCTAATACGGATAGAAGTTTGTCTAATAAACAGATAGAATGGTCAAACAAAGAAATTAATGTATACAAAATCAGTATCTCATATAACTCCACTACTTAAGAAACCCACCCTCAACCCATCTCTTTTAGAGAACTACAGACCAGTTTCTCTTCTTCCTTTCATTGCAAAAACACTTGAACGAGCTGTGTTCAATTTCCTTGACAGCAACCAGTCTGGTTTCAGAAGTGGACATTCAACTGAGACTGCCTTGCTCTCCGTTGTTGAAGCCCTAAGACTGGCAAGAGCGGAATCCAAATCTTCAGTACTTGTTAGATCTGTCCACTGCTTTTGACATGGTTAACCACCAAATCCACCTGTTAACACTACTGAAAAAAGGCATCTCAGGAACTGCACTCCAGTGGTTTGAGTTTTACCTATCAGAAAGGTCCTTAAAGTATATTGGAGAGGTGAGGTGTCCAAGTCACAACATCTCACTACTGGGGTGCCTCAGGGCTCAGTTCTTGGACCACTTCTCTTTTCTGTCTACATGGCATCATTAGGTTCTGTCATTCAGAAACATGGCTATTCATACCACTGCTATGCTGATGACACTCAACTCTACCTCTCATTCCATCCTGATGATCCGACGGTAGCTGCTCGCATCTCAGCTTGTCTAACAGACATGTCTTACTGGATGAAGAACCATCACCTTCAACTCAACCTTGCCAAGACAGAACTGCTTGTGGTTCCAGCAAACCCATAATTTCATCACAAACTCCTTCAAAAACAGCCTGAAACCTTGGAGTTATGATAGATGATCAGCTAACTTTCTCAGAACACATTGCTAAAACTGGCCGGATCTGCAGATTTGCTTTATTCAACATCAAGAAGATCAAGCCCTTTCTTTCAGAACATGCTGCACAACTCCTTGTTCAAGCTCTTGATCTGTCCAGGCTGGACTATTGCAATGCTCTCTTGGCAGGTCTTCCTGCCAGTTCTATCAAACCTTTACAATTAATCCTGAACGCGGCAGCAATATTCATTTTTAATTAGCCGAAAAGAATACACGTCACTCCTCTAACAATTTCCACTGGCTACCAATAGCTGCTCCCATTAAATTCAAGGTATTGATGTTTGCATACAAACCACCACTGGCGCTGCACCCCTTTACCTAAATTCATTACTTCAAACTTATATGCCCTCTAGTAGCTTGTCTTCTGCAGTTGAACGTTGCTTGATTGTTCATCATGCAAAACCAGAATAATATTTTAGGAGTTTAAAAAGACAGATTAGAGGAGAAGCACACTTTTGCCAAATTTACGTTGCAGAGGTACTTCTGAAGTGGCATTTAGCTGTCATTACACGGACTGTTTAATGCTGCTCAGAAGTGGCATGAATGCATTTACACAAATGCAACCGTATGCTTTGGTACTAGGTGCTAAAGCTGGTCAGAGCAGGCTTAATTTAGTATGGCTTTTTTGCGGCATTACATCTTTACACAGATTTTTGAGCAGGCATAGAACAGTCTTAACCTGGTTGTGTAAAGATGCCTTATTTTGAGGCGCTTCCTACATAGGGTTTTCAGGCACATTTCAGATAGAAACGCTGTTACAAACTGCTTCAGAAGACATCTTTACACAGCTGAGTTAAGGTTGCTCATAATTCTTTGCAAATACACACTGAATAAAAGCCAGACTAAATTAAGACTACTCTGACCCACCTCAGCTCCTAGTATCAAACTACTGTATAAAGGTGCAGTTGCTGTGTTAATGCATTTATGCCATCTCTGAGCAGCATTAAACAGACTATGTAAGACTAATGCTGCTCAGAGGTGGCATAAATGCATTTACACAGCAACTGCACCTTTTTGCCAACATGATTTCCATGGTTTATTTTTAGATTGTATGAGGTTGAGTTAATTCTAAATCTGAATTTACTATAATTCCATGCAGGTTCTTTGGCATCTCGACATCTTCAGACGAAGTCTGCGTCAGATTCCAAACCACTATTGCTTGGGCGACTCCTGCATCTTTTGTGCTTTGAAGGTATTCTCATGACCAAACACATCATGAAGTGGTATTTACTGCTTTCTTTAAAAAGATGTTATAGTGTCAAAAGTTTTAAAGCACTTCATGTTTGTTTCGCAGGGAATATTCTGTCAGTTCCAGCACAGTCGAGAGCGAGCGTTACCCTCAGATAACCTACGTAATGCCCTAGCCGAAACCTTTAAGGATGAGCACCGCTTTCAGTTAGGATTCATGGATGATGCTGCTGAGTGCTTCGTAAGTGTCTTGTGTGTATTTTTGTATTTTATATTGTACACACGTGTGTGTGTGTGTGTGTGTGTGTGTGTGTGTGTGTGTGTGTGTGTGTGTAATTTTCTTTATAATTTAATTTTTATATTTTTGGGTGGGTGATATAACTACAAATAAGATAATTTGATAATAAAGACATTTGATATATCCCAGTAATGCATAATACTGAATAGAATATATATAGAAAATTCAAAAGTATCTTTTATTTATTGTAAAAAATATATATTTTAGTTCTTTATTTCTTTATACTGTTTATATATGTGTGTTTATCACACTCTAAACACTGTGAACAATTAAAAAACGCATTCCAATCAATGCAACAAATCAGACAAATCATTTGATATAGCATATATGGAGAATATCCAATCTTAATTAAATGTGGTAATTTCTAATTGATGTATTTTATAGAGAGATAAAAGGGAAGATTTCCAAATTAATTATGCACAACAAAGATCATGCACCCTTGTCCTAGTGTCTCTGTCTCTTTCTGGAAAGCTGAAGTAAGCATGTTCACCCTTATGGTATGTGCAATTCTCTTAGGGCTGTCTAATTGCAGTAAACCTGCTTAGCACTGGGACCTGTAATCATTTTCTGTTTAGCACAGCAGGACTGTGGAGAGTCTGTCATTAGCTCAGTAAAAGTCCATTTACATTGCTCCCTTAAAAAACACAATCAATGAACGTTCTCTATCAATGCAAGCCTTGGGTGCACAAATGCGCTCACACTGCTCTCACAGTCAATGCAGGCTCTCTATCGGCACTGGGGTAGATCATGCATCCAATGCTTTTGTTTGTTTTTTTGTACAAGTTATACAAGTACAAATATACTCTCTCTTTCTTTCTCTCTCTCTCTCTCTCTCTCTCTCTCTCGCTCTCTCTCTCACTCTCTCTCTCTCTCTCTCTCTATATATATATATATATATATATATATATATATATATATATATATGTTGTTTTCTGTATTAATATGAAAACTCATTGTGAGAATATATTCATGATTAATTGTGATTAAGTACAATAATTGTGATCTTTTGGAGAATGTCATGTCAATATTTGTGTAAATTGCCTTATGACACACACTAACTGTAGGTTTTATATTTTTGATAGGAGAACATTCTAGAGAGGATTCACCAGCACATCGCTCCCGATGCAGAGATCGACGCCTGCACATCTAAGTCCTGCATCACTCACCAGAAGTTTGCCATGGCACTTTATGAACAGGTAGTGTGGCTGTTTAATACTACACGTGCACACAAACGCATGTCATGTGAGTAATAGTGAATTGATCGTCAGACACAGTGGGCGGAAAACTCACAGGGAATACTAATACAGAGATATTTAAAGCCCTGATAATACCATAATAATCATATAGTATGTTAAATACACTTTCCCTAAAAAGTTTTTTTTTTTTTTTTTTTTAAGTATTAAGCCACAAGGATAAAATCATATGATCAAAAGTGACAGTAAAGATGTTAAAAATATTAAGCAGCGCAACATTGATAGCAATAATAAATGTCTCTCGAGCATCAAATCAGCATATTAGAATGATTTCTGTAGGACCTTGTAACACTGAACACTAATGATGCTGAAAAATCACTAATAAAAACTTTTAAAATCATTTCAAATTGTAATATGTCGTAATGTTACTGTTTTTTACTGTATATTTAATCAAATAAATGCAGCCTTGGTGAGCATAAGAGGCTTCAGTAATCTTATTGACCTCATACTGGCATATTTATGTACTATAGTATTTATTTGGTTCTTCGGAGTATCATAGTTTTACTGTCGTACATGCCCAGTAGTATTTCTATTGCATTATACATAAATCAAGGTACAACCATGGTAGAAATAAAATATTTGAGAATAATTAATTCTCGTTTTGCCTGTAAAAGTAATTTTTAAATTCTAGTTCAAGTCATCTCTTACATCACATAGAGTAGTGTAATTGAGGTTTTACATAATATAGCAGTCATCGCTCGTTATGCATGATTGTGTGTGCTTGTGTTTCCCCTGCAGTCTGTGTGCAGGAGCTGTGGTGCGTCGTCCGACCCGCTACCCTTCACTGAGCTTGTGCACTATGTGTCCACCACAGCCCTCTGGTAAGCCAGCACCATCATGCCAGACATAAGACATGTTTATGTTGGTAGATTAACCTGAAAAGATAGAAAGCTGCTTTTTTATTATATATCGTCCCCTTGGAATTATAAGGTTCTATCTGCATTCCGAGTAGTTTTGAGATATAGAGCTTCAAAGTTTTTGTGTTCCATTCGACTGTGTAGATAGAACCTTATTGTTTTTTAAATAAAAAGTCCCATAATGTACACAACATAAAAAAATCGATCACATAATGTAAAAATGTTGACTAAGAATAAGAATATGTGAATAACTCAATTTTGACAAAAATGTCAGATGGAACCTTATAATTCCAAGGGGACGAGATATATATATCTTTTTCTCTTTCGTCTTCTTTCTCTGGGCTCTAGCCAGCAAGTCTTGGAGAGGAGAGATGAAAGGTTTGGGGAGTTGCTTCAAGCCGCCAGCACAGTTGGAGATCTGCGTAACTGTCCGGTAGGTGCCTGGTAATGTTGATTAATAAAGTGGCATTTACAAGCACTTTCAGCTCTGAGAGGACTCTGTCATGCATTTAGTATGATGGCTCTTTCTGCAATGTGATGGCATCAGGCACACTCAAGGACAAACACACACACACACACACTCTTCTTATCTGATATTCTGCTAGTGTAACGCCTTCATGTAACGAGATGAGCGAGATGAAACCTGAGACCGGAACGTTCTTCTCACATATCAACATATTCTGCATTTTTAAACAGGCACAGTAGGAAGTTACATCCTACTTCAGTCACTGCCAGAAGCAGCACAACATTCATGTGTCTCACTGAAGTAATAAAATGTTGGGTCACAACAGGGTTATTAATGTAACCTAAAAATAAAACAGTTAAAACATTTACTGTTGCTTGAAGTAAAAATACAATTTTAAGCACTTATTTTAAGCTAGTTGCCAAAGCAACATTTCTCATTTTTATGTTGTTCAAATTTATATGCGAGGATAACTGAAGCTAAAATAGTAACTACTTAGACATAGAATAAAACTATAAGTGGTCAAAGTCAAAGATGAGACATAAAATGTTGGTGTCTGCATCAAATTCAATTTAAAAAAGTGATTTTTATATACAAAAGTAAATTACCCTTAATGTTTCAAATAATAATTTTGTAAAAAATAAATAAAATCTCAAAATACAAGTGAATTAATGTTCAATCATTATTCAGTGTATATATATATATATATAAAACAACATACTTATTCTGACCTGTACTTATTAAAATATATGGGAAAAGTCCATTTTGAATAATTAATTATATTTTAAATAGTGCTGTCAAATTATCGCATCCAAAATAAAAATTATTTATTACATAATATATATGTGTGTGTCCTGTGTATATTTATTATTTATATAAACACACACACATACACTACATATTTTGAAAATATTTACATGTCTATTTTTATGTTGTATTATACATAGCAAGCATAATCATTTATTAGGCTGAAATGTGGTGTTTATTGTTTTATAAAACGTGTATTAATTGAATGTTAAAGTTGTTTAGATCATAGTCTTTATTAGGGGTAGCACGGTTCAACTTTTTCACGGTTCAGTTTGTTTCACGGTTTAAGAGTCACGGTTTTCGGTACAGTTCGGTATGTGCTTTGTTTATGGAAAAACTATACTTTCTAATAAAAAAAAAGAAGAATATTCTAGCTAACTACAAGTAACAGCACACACAAATACAATAGAGTAAAGATACAAACAATAAACAGTGATTTTCATTTTTTTTTTTTTTTCAGGCAGGTCTAGCATAGGTTTTTAGGTATAGAAATTAAAGTAATCAAATGTAAAACAGCATTGCATATTGGACTATATAAATTAATAAATTCTTTATTAAAGTTACAGAAGCTTTTTAATCAAGAGCAGTGAGTGATTTCTTTGTTGTTGCTGTTTCTATTAATATAAAGACTGTCACTTTAAGAGAATACACTGATACAGTGGCCTGCGTTCAGCCAGCTGTGTCTGTTGTAGGATACTTACCAAGACGGGCATTTTGACATAATCTTTGTCTGAATTTGTCCATTTAAACACAATACTTCAGAGAGAGCTTATATTTGCGCAGGTTCTGAGGCGCGTGTTTGCGCGCTTCAGATGAGCGCATGCACAAATCTTCACACTGCGGGCGCGAGCTCGCGTACTCTGGCTCTTAAATGTTTACACTGACAAAGCTTAAATGAGTTTAGTTTAAACACATATTAACGTGTGCTGTTCAGGTCTTATCTGCGCTTTCAGCACCTGGATGATGACAGAATAAATGACTGCTCATATTCCAACATAAGTCGTTCACATTGATCAAGAGTAAATGGTTTCCCAGGTTTTTTTTTCTTTTCCTCATCACTATTGTTGTATTGTCTGGGAATCCAGAATGCGCATCCATCAACAGAAACATATATTAACTGCTATTTATAGCAAACCATATTACAGATGATTTGAATTTAAGTTGAACCGCGGTCCCAGTGCGTGCCGAAATGTGTGGTGAACCGAACGGTACGGGTTTTTTTCAGCGAACCGTGCCACCCCTAGTCTTTGTTGATTTACAGATTAGGATGTGACCATAAACCTCGGTGTTGTCTTAAAAAACTTGATCCTTAAACAACATGTAATTCTATTCTAATATCAGAATTATCCAAAATGATTTCAACTGGTGATTTCAAGTATTTTTAGAAAGAAACATGGAACATAACAGCAAACCATTATGTATAATCTCCATCTCCTCAACAGAGTAACTGTGGGCAGAGAATCAAGATCCGGCGCGTGCTGATGAACTCTCCAGAAATCGTGACCATCGGATTTGTGTGGGACTCAGAACATTCAGACCTCACCGAAGACGTCATCCGATCTCTTGGACCACACCTCAACCTCTCAGGGGTAGGTCTCGTGAATACACTCTGCTCCACCTGCTTAATTTCAGCAGGGCATATGGCCGCGTCCTTAAAGAAACAAAGTACAGAAGTACTACATACACCGGGGCGTTGAACATCATCTGTGGTGATGCAGAAAAAAAAGATGTGAACAAAACACAAAGGCTGAATGTGCTTCCAGATTGGTCACATGATTTGATTATATTTGCTTTCAAAGGTCTAAATGTAAATGTGTTAAATAGTAAGATTTAAAGTGCTAAATAGTAGCAATTTTGACACCAAACCTGCTACTAAAGTTCACAAACCATTGCATAGAAAGAAACAATTTGATTAAACACAACATTCTGAAGTAGGAAAACTGATATAGTATTTTCTTATGAAGCACACTCCAGCAATCTTTATTTTCAACTTTGGAATTTAAAAAAAAAATATTATACAGTACTTAATTTTACTTAACCTGTTAGCCAGCACAAAGACGCCCTCGTCCTGAACTCCTTTCAACTTGCATGTGTCAGTGTTTATGAATAGATTAAATGAAACTGGACAAATTTAATCTTGACAATCTATGTATCGTTATAAAGATCTAAGCCTCAAGCATCGACGACAGATCGCTGTTTTTCAATGGAAAGCTTATAAAGACTGTATTTGCTACATTTGTGTAAGCAGTACATATAAAAACATAAGCAATGAAAACGCTGTACATACTAGATCCGTCTTAATAACGAGTCATAAACACATCCACAGCTGTAAATCCCGGTTTAGTTGGAAAGGTAAGGGTCCACTGAACGACATCTCATGAAGCACGTTTAGTCCAAAGAAGCAATAACGTTGTAATATGGATAATAATTCCTTTGTTTACATTTCAGTTCTTCAGCGACAGAACTGTTTGCGTCCGTTATGGAATAACTCACGGTCGGAAACTGCGTCTTGGTAGTAAAAATACGGCATGGTTTTGCAGCGTACAGTGCCACAAACAGAATGAGGCGATCCACCGGAAAAAAGAATGAATGAAAGATAGGCGAAAGATAGTATATTCAAATTTGGCGCTCCCTCGTGACACGCTCTGACGCACCTGTCAGCTGATGGAGGCGGAACTTATAGCGATCGCCTTTTTCTTTTTTTCTTTTCTTTTTCAACAGTTTTTATATATGTGAGAGTGTGTTTTATGTTGACTGTGAATGTATCTGCATGATTACCATCTGTTTGAGTGCAAATCAGCTCAAATCCACTCGCTATTACTGCATGATCACGGCTATCAAAGTGAACGCTTCTATATGAATAGAGAGAGTGGATTATTTACTTTGTGTTATTACCATCTGTATAAGTGGCCATCAGCACATCAGCACTTATTTGCATCATAATTCATTGTAAATGCTGCATTTCTAGCAATCTCATGATTTTCTGTAATTGGCAAACAAAGTTACTGTATTTTTTGGACTGTAAGTCGCACCTGAGTATAAGTCGCATCAGTCCAAAAATACGTCATTATGAGGAAAAAAACATATATATGTCGCACTGGACTATAGGTCGCATTCATTTAGAACCAAGAACCAAGAAAAAAAACATTACCATCTACAGCCCCTCTCGCGGCTGTAGACGGTTATGTTTTCTCTTGGTTCATTTCTCTCGGTTCATGTCAAATTAATTTTGATAAATAAGTCGCACCTGACTATAAGTCGCAGGACCAGCCAAACTATGAAAAAAAGTGTGACTTATAGTCCGGAAAATACGGTAAAAAAAAATTTATTACTCCAATTATTCTTAATGTATTTTTCTAGTGCTCAAATAAATCACTTATATGATGTCTAAGTTTCTGTCTAGTGTTTTATAATTGAAAAAAACTATGCAGTGGTATGTTTACTGACTAAATAGTTTGTAGAAGCCTTCAATACTATTGGGAAATATATTTTCTTATATTTGGGGTGTGGGGGGTCTAGACATAGTCTCATAAAAATATTTGCAGGAGTCTCATTTTTCATGATATCTTATTCAGATTTGAAATAGAAACTCATGAGACATGTGGCTTTCAACCCATTACTTTTCTAGATTGCTCCAGGACTCATTTCATGTATTTTTATATCAAATAAAAAAAATATTTAAGTGTGGTAAAAAATTTCAAGGCACTTCAGTGTCTATAACTTTTTAATATTTTTGAGCATTATCAAATCTGGTTGATAAAAAGCCGATAGGGTCTTCTTTCCAAAGAGACACAAATTATGTTTATAACACACTGAAGTAGGAAACTGTTACAATAATAAGTTAGGTAGAGCACTTTCAGCTGTGAGTCCCATGATGAGGGGGGCTGGCTAACAAGCTTCTGACGTCACCACGGTCGATCTTTTACGGTTATTTATTTATTTTTGTAGCACATCTGGTGCTAGTGTCATTGAGGCCAGTTTATGGTGGTGCCATGGAACATAAGTATGAAATAAAGCAGATGTTTATCCTCTTCATAAGACTGAGGTTGTGTAACTGCATCAGTGCCTGAATAGCCCACGCCTGATGACCAGAAAGCCACTGCAGTGGAAGGTCATCTTACTTCCGAGTGTGTAGATGCTGTTCATTACCAGCCTCATGTGTAGGAGTATAAAGCCATGCTTGAGACTTGTTTATCACCAGACAGGCCTTCTGTTTGTGCAACTACATGCATTTCAGATGGCTAAAATGTGTCTATACACTCTTAAAAATAAATATTTTAAGGAGGTTTTCTCAGTGGTGCCATTGAAGAACCATTTTGGCTTCCGAAATGAACCTTTCAGTGAACAGTTCTTTAAAGAACTTTTTTGTTGTTGTTCTTAGTGCAAAGAAAATTTGAATATTTAGAACCTTTTTTCATATGTAAAGAACATTTGGAACACTGTGGAATTTTAAGGTTCTTCATGGACCCATCAATGCCAGAGAAGAACTTTTTTAAGAGTCTAGGTGACGTTGCAAGAATCTAGATTGGAAGAATCAGTTCTTTCACTCAGAGTGAATGTCGCAGATGCTAAATAGCATGCATTCATTCTTTACGCCTACTTCCACGTTACCACCCTCCAGTATTGGATTTGTCTCAGCTGAAAATCCTTGGACAAGTACAAAGGCCTTAATTCATTCCTTGGTTCTCGCTGTGGTGGTGGAGACTTCAGAGGAAAATCGCTCCCCTTGCCTGGAATCCATTGTTTTGTGAGCCTCCGAAGAAAACCAGCTATTCAGGAACCAGGGTGTGATGGAACAGGTGTTGGTTATGCAATAGCTGCTTTATTTAAACTTGTTTCGGCAAATACATCTGTGTTCTGTCACCTACTTCTGCTTTACTTCTGCACGACTTTTTGACACAATGATTTTTACTCAATATGACTGCAGTCCAGCATATGTAGCTTAAGAAATGCTGCTTAATTGTGATCACAATTATTGCTTTGCGATTATTCTGTGCTGTTTGCTGCGAATGCATTTGTAATCAAACCTCAGTAATGAACTGTAATAAATCTAAACATGGATCTCGACTCTTCTTTGCGATTGTGGAATAGATGCCTTTACGTAACCTCTGTGTCACAACGCAGTCATTTTTGTTGTTTCAGTAGAAAAGCATGAACATAATTTGGAATTGTAGTAATATTAGGAATTTCCCAGGTTTAGATGTTGAGAGAAGATTCACGTTTTTGCATTTTTCGAAATGTGATCATGCTTATGAGTCTATGCTCTCTTCATTTGTGCTTATGTGAAAGTGCAATAATTCTGATAAAATATAAAAATAAGCTCTTCAAATTACATTAATCACAATGCATTCGGAGTTTGACCATTATCAGTTTAACCATTATCATGCAGCCCTATACTTACATCGTCATCAGTTACTCACCCACATGTCAATTTAGACATGAAATTAATTATGAATTATTAGTATTTATTTATTTTAGAATATCTATTTATTTATTTATTTATTTATTGCCGTTTCTGCCAAATATTTTGGTGAATCACTGTCTTGAACCTTCAATATAACAAAAACATTATGCTGTAAGATTTTTGTTATAATTGTGTAAATAAATGCATTTCGGTGTGTTTGCAGCTCTTTTATCGCGTCACAGACGAGCGTGCAAAGAAGAGCGAGCTGCTATTGGTGGGAATGATCTGTTACTCCAGCAGACATTACTGTGCCTTTGCCTACCACACCAAATCATCCAAATGGGTTTTCTTTGATGACGCCAATGTCAAAGAGGTGAGACTACATTTGTCTGTTAGGACTCAAGTCCTTCCGTCTATACATTTACACAATTACTGTTCATAATACTAACGACGAACCAGCAGTCCTGGCTTTGGTCATGTACCTTATTGAACAAACATTCCCTCCATCTGCACAGTTGCATAAAACATTATATATATACACAATATTTCCTGTAACTTAACTCAACTGCAGATTTACATAATTTCTTTTTTTACCATTTTAACCTATCATGTTTTTATTTCACTTAACTTTAACTTCACTTTAACTTAACTTTAACTTGACTTCACTTCACTTCACTTAACTGCTTCCTCCATTCTCGCACTCCCATAAAGGGTTTCTAGTATGTCTTCATCAAATCTTTATTTTTCTCTTTATTTTGAAACAATATTTGTTTTTGACAGTTAAACCAAATATAGTTTTAGTTTTTAGCAAAAATAGATAAAAAATAAAAAAACGTGATATTGTCTTTTCAAAATGGCAATAAGTCTTACATGCATTGCTAAAAATGTACACCTTCCTCAGTATTTTGGTCTTGTTTTCCAATACAAATATCTAAACATCTTTAAATCAAGATCAATTTACTTGAGATGCAAAAGGAAGATATCAAGTCTTGTTTTCTGAGAAAAAATTAAGTGAGTTTAAAAAAAGAACCAATATCTGTCATTTGGGGTTTGAAAACTTTGCTCTTTGAAATAAGTTGTTTTCCTGAGTCCACTGGTGGATATTTGTTTGTATACACAGAATGGAATTAAATTCATCTTCATTTACAAATCGTTAGACATTTGCACTTAACAATTTCAACAAATATAAAAATAAAACAAATTCAAAATAATAATAAAAACCATAATGGCATGAAATATGTGGCGATGCACTGTAGTGGTGCATCTCTTCATCAATCTGTCAGTAGTGTGCGGCTTGTGCTTGCGTGTGCAGCTCTCACTGGGCTAGTGCTGCTCGTCTCTACCTCCAAGATGGATCACCCTCACACACACACACACAATATGTGCACTACGGTAGATGTGTGTGTGCTAACATACAGCATAGAGAGCCAATCCAGTATGCAGTTTAAGAGAACGTACTTCATAACAGCTGTTTTGTTGATTAAGCATGTTTTAATCCATCTCCTTTACAGTCTTGGCTGCTATTTTTTGACTGTTCAGATAATTATGTTTCATTGATGCATCCTCATACTGCTTGCTGACTTTACCTGCTTTTCTCTCTCTCTCTCTGTCGCCCGCTCTTTCTTTCCCTTCTGTCTGTTAATTAAGAAGGAAGCTTACATCTGTTTACCTGGAGACACTTTTGCAGTACAACCTCCGAAGCATGCAAGCCTTCACGTCTAATAATAATCTATCAACTGCTCTCTGTATGCTAAAGAACTATTTTTTTTAAGGTGGGATCCAGATGGAAGGATGTGGTCACTAAATGCATCAAAGGTCACTTCCAGCCCTTGCTCTTGTTTTACTCTAACCCTGAAGGCAGTGCTGTGGTAACAGACGAGGCCCAGCGGTCCAACAGCAATAGCACCCAAAATAAGAGCTCAGTCAATGGAGAAGCACCAGGTAGAAAACCAGTTTCAATGCAGTTATGTTGTATTCAGGTAAATTCAACACATGTTAAGGTATACCATTTGAATAAAGATAACTATGATTAACTCATAGTTAGTGACTTATTTTGAAACTTTTTACTGGTAGCAAAAATAAATTGATATTATAGCTGTCAACATAAATTAAACATAACAGTAAATAATTATTTTTAACACCTTTAGTAATGCATTTGTCATTTTAACAGTTTCATTCTGCTTTAAAACATTTATCACAGATAATCATGCAATCACCTCAATTTTCAGATGCTGGCTTTCTTAAATAAAATAAAAAAACGCTGTTTAAAATATAATATTAAATAATAATGTAATATTAAATAAATACTAAATAATATTATGGAAAATAATAGTATCCCAAAATATAATAAAAACAAGAGTTAATGAATAAAGTTCTGATTCCTCATTGGGTTTATTGTTATTTTATAAGAGAGGATAATGTGTGAATATTTCTACCGTTAATATTGATTAGCACTAATTGACTCTTGTTTGTTATTTTGAATCAGTGGTGCATTATCTATGATGATGCATATGCAATGCATTCCACAGCAAGTTGTTTTCTGTGTATAACTGTATGTGACGAATAAAATATTAAATCTTGAATCAATGCTTGACTAGTAAATCTAAATGTAAATTTTTGCTCCACTGAAAGTGAAGATTCACTACAAATGAAACCGGTTTTAAAATAACATTATGATTTCATCTTCAAATTGTTAAGCCTATGTTTTAGCAAATTTGATTAGGTATCAAAGTCTAATTACGATAAATTTCATAATTTTACAGTACAAGATTAAATCAGAATGTCTTTTCAGACAAGTCACAGTCTTTGAAAGCTGTGGGTGTGAAAGATGAAGTAAAATAACAGAATAATATTCAATAATATTATCAAATTAAATGAAATGGTGGTGCATAAAAAATAAAAGAATGGAATGATTTGTGTGTCTCTTTCAGGTACTCCTATACAGGGTGGAAAGAAGTTGGAGTTGACACGAGAGAACTTGACTGCTTTCTTCTCAAATCAAGGTACTTCGAAGCAGAAGTCTCAGCCTCCGTCTGTGCTCAGTCGTGGCAGTAACCAGACCAGCAGCGGCAGAGGGCCAGGTAAAAAAACACACACTTAAACACACGTCTGACCCTGGACCTTAAAACCAGTCATATAGATTTATACAGGTGAAGAAATAAGCTTCCCATCGATGTATGGTTTGTTAGGATCAGACAATATTTGAAAGAGACACAACTATTTGAAAATCTGGAATCTGAAGAATTTAGGAAAAAATCTAAATATTAAATCACTATTAAAGTGGTTCAAATGAAGTTATTAGCAATGCATATTACTAATCCAAAATTAAGTTTTAATATATTTACAGGAGGAAATTTACAAAATATCTTAATGGAACATGAGCTTTACTTAATATCCTAATGATTTTGGCGTGAAAGAAAAATATATAATTTTGACTCATACAATGTATTGTTGGTTATTGCTACAAATATACCACAGCAACTTAAGACTGGTTTTGTGCTCCAAGATCACATATAAAGAACTTAAATCATGGATACCTCAAATGATATGGTTGCTTTTATTGCAGCTCACAACGACTTGCTGGTTCTGACTAGGGTTTTTATTCATTTTCTTGCACTACATACATTAATTTATATAAATTGCTAGATATATATATTAATAAAGAACATATAAAATCACTTGAAACACTAAAACATGATCACCCCAAATTGTATGGTTGCTATTACAGCAATTCACAATGATTTGCTGGTTATGACTAGGACTATTAATCACATTAATTAATTTGTACAGATTGCAAGATAATGTCACGATTTCTATTTTAATTTTGATTAATTGTGCAGCCCTAGTAACAACATAATGCCAGATGTTTTCTTATTTGAAAGTCGGGAATGAATTTCCCGTTAAAACAAAACAAAAAGACCCAAAAAAGTGTTATTTTAGTGTCACTGAGTTATTAAGTTTTGATAGTTTTTATTATTAGTTTGAATTATGAAATAAAAAAAAACATTTATTGTAATTTTAGTTAAAGTTTAAGTAATTGTGCTGTTTTTAATTAACAAATACTTATGTATATGTATGTATATATATGTGTGTGTTAAGCCTTGATTTACCTGTTTCACCCATCCTAATCTTTATGCTTTTTTCATGAACGGTGCAGTTGTCGAAATGTTCTTTCTAGGAGGCAACACTGTTCCCCCACAAAGTATTTTAATACCCAGAGGATCAGAGAGAGCAGCGCAGGATGTTTGGACAAAGACAGACAAGAAAGACCTGCAGGGAGACCTATGTCCTCGTTCTGCAGTAGCCCACATTCCCCTGTTATTACAAACCTTAATGGCTTGATGCGTTTTTTTTATTTTATGGTAGAATTTTTCTCTCCACTAAAAGCTCTTAGATCAACTTTGTAATGGCTTTCTTTCCTTAGGCAGTGAAAATATTCCCTTAGGCTCGGGTATATAGTTAATAAAGCCATGCAAATCGAGTCTCTTTATTATAGTCCTCAGCGATTCAAGTGCACAGCTGCAATTCAAACAAAGTTTTAATAGAATGTGACAATAATTTACTGCCACTCTGGGCCAAGTCATGGCAGATTGTTTCATGAATGTGTTTACATTGTTTTGACAGCATTTTTGTCAGTCTATATATAATGTAAAGTGGCCTCAGAAATTATATGATACTTAAGCCACACTTAATGTATGAATGTCACTGCATTTAATGATAAAGTAATATCATTAGATTCACTTTTTGGGAACATATTTTTGGTTCTGATTGCTTGGCTTTTAATTTTTGGTTTAGTTTGCTTTTGTTTTGTTTTGTTTTTTATGGCAGGGTTTTAGGTTTTTCATTTTCTTTTTCTTTTTCTTTTGTTGTTTTATTTTATTAGTGTGTGTGTATGTGTTTATTTGTGTTTATTTTTTTACTTAGTTTTATTGTATTTATTTTATTTATTTTTTTGCTATGGCTTTGGTTTGTTTTTTTGTGTTGATTAATTCATTTTGTTGTTGTTTTAATTTTGTTTTGTTTTTTTGCTTTTTGTTTTGATATCCGTTTTGTTTGCTCTGTTTGCATTTTCTTTCTGTCATTTTTCTATGACATTGTTTTTGTTCGGTTTAGGGTTGTTGTTTTTTTCAGTTTGTTTTGATGTGGCTTAGATGTCTGTGTATCTCTTCAGGCCAGTGTAAGAGTAAACTTTCAAAGTTCAAAAGGAGATCTATATCTTTTAAGTGTGTTTGGGAATGTGATCTGTGATTGCTGAAAGCATGATTTGTTTTCTCAGCTGTGTCTAGAGTCCCCTCACTAAGAGACCTTTATGCGTGACTGCAGTGTGTTCGAGGGCAAGAAATGTCCTTTCTCTTTCTGTTATCTGTCTCTCTCTCACTCTTTTGCTCTCTTTTAACACTTCACTGCTTTTTTCCTCCAGCACAGCAGAAAATACTGGAACACACACACACACACACACACACACACACACACACACATTGATTGCTGTTAAGGCTCTTGGGCTCTACTGTCCTTCCCAGAAGCCTCAGGGGTGTATCTAAAGAGTGCAGAGGCCACACTTTCTCCCACCATCCCAATGATCCTTAACTTCAAGTGTACTCTAATGCTTTATTTGAAGGGTGCTGCTTATGGATTTTACAGCAGACCCATTAAACATACTTGACAAGTTTTTTTAATGGTTGTGTTAAATTTCAGAATTCCCGTATCAAAAAAGAAACTAGATTCAGACCTATTAGACTAGATCATTAATAGTGTAGTTAATTAATTCAAGCTATATAGTTTTTAAGACCTTGGTAGGACCTGATTTTGCTGAAATGGTGCCTTTCGCTTAATTTGTGGAATCTCTGGTGAAAGTGCTGCATTTATCCATATCTCTGTTGTTTGTCTTACAGTCAAGATTAACTTTGATCCGATTCGGAGTCGATTCAGGGAGCTGCCGAAAGAAGGTCGTCCCATCAACCTTATCAAGAAGGACTCGGATCGGTCGCAGACGAGACCAGAAACACTGAGGCACCGGGGTAAGAATGTTACATCTTGACTATTTTAGATAAAAAATATTTCAATAAAATGTCATTAGTGGCTTTTATAAAGGCAAGCCTCTCTTTTACTATTGTTTATACATTATTGGTCAAAAGTTGGAATAATGTTTTTGAAAGTCTCTTATGCTCACCAGGGATGCATTTATTTGATCAAAAAGCTGTTTTCTATTTGAATATATTTTAATCGGGATGCAAAGCTGTATTTTCAGCATCATTACACCAGTCTTCAGTGTCACATGATCCTTCAGAAATCATTCTGATATGAGGATTTGATGCTCAAGAAACATATTATTATTGTTATCAATGTTGAAATCAGTTGTGCTGCTTACTATCTTTGAGAAAACCATGATAACTCTCAGTAAAAAGTTTGGGATAAGAAAGATAAAAAAAAAAAAAAAATCATTAACACTTTCATTAAGCAAAGATGCATTAAATTGATCAAAGTGGTGTAAAAAAATGTTACAAAAGACTTCCATTTCGAATAAATTGTGTTCTTTCGAACCTTTAAGTAATGAAAGAATCACAGTGTATCCACATAAATTTTAAGCTGTTTTCTACATTTATAATAAGAACTAATATTAGTAATTAAGCACCAATAATAATTGACGATAATGAAACAGCAAATCAGTATATTAGAATGATTTCTGAAGGATCGTGTGACCCTGAAGACTGAAGAAATAATGCTGAAAATAAAGCTTTGTTCACAGGAATAAATGACATTTTAAAACCGATAATCGGTTAGAAAAGAGTTGCTTTACATTGTAATAATATTTTACAATTCAGCTGTTTACAATTCCACTGTAGTGCATTCAGGGTTAAAGATCTGATCAAGCACATTTTGCAACACTAGCAAGAAAGAAATGAAAGAAATGAGATTTCTCTCTTGTATTCAGACAGACCACTTTAAATATCTTCTCAGTCCTCTTTAGAGAAGCACAGATGTGTGGTAGTTACACTTGAAGCTTTGGAGCAGAATAAACTGGCTCACAGCACTCTGCTGGTCCTTATGTAACCAGGGGTCAGCGAGAAGTGTTAAACACACAGATTACCTCTGACGTGTGCTCCAGAGGACTGTAATCTCTGTAACCTTTCCTCCGTATAACTTGAGCTGAGTGAACAACTCCTTTCCAGCACTAATTAATAATGGGTCTTTATATATTTAGATTTCTTTACAAAGGAATATCACGGAGGATTCAGTGGATGCACATTGTTTTATGGTTAAAATAGCAGTGCATTTTTATTATTGGTTGATTTATATTTATTCATGTCACATAGATTCATGCAATGCAAATCCACCTCCACTTCCAAGTTTCCAGCTTTATTTATTATAATTGAGATTAATTCCAAAACAAAAAAATGTTATATTAACACATTGCATAAAATTAGCTGAATAGATTAGATCATGCACGCCACACTGGATCTCACCCGCTTGCAGTTTAGTATCTTTTTTCTGAGAGTAGAATAGTTTACTGAGAGAGTAATTTACTCACCCTCTTGTCGTTCCAGACTCATGGCTTTCTTTTTAGGTGAAATACAAAAGGAGGGAATTTGCAGAATAGTTTTCCATATAATTAAAGTGAATGAGATTCGTGAAATCAGAGTGGAAATCCATATGGAAATTAGTGGCTTGTACATTTTCACATTTCTCATTTTGTGTCATGCAGAATAAATCAGTTTTAAATATTAGTGTGAGTTTTCATTTTAGGCTAGCTGTTGCTTTAAAAGCAATCCCTTGTGAACGCGAACTACACGTAAGCAAACTTTTAAAATTAGTATGCTTATGGGAAAATATAAACCAAAATTTTCAGACACTTAATTGCATGTTATTTAAAATTTATAGAAAATCCAGTTAGCTTTATAGAGAGATCCGTTATATGCAATTTTATTGTAACTTCAATCGTTTTTTTTTTTTTCAAATATGGTTAAAGTGTACTGCCGAGCATTTAATAATGCGTAATTACATGAAGTCAAATCCTAATCCCATCCCTAACCATACAGTAAGAACATGTAGTTAATTAATATTACACAGTACTTAAATGTGTAATTACACTGTAACAACGACACCTTAAAATAAAGTGTAACCTTAAAATGTATTATCTTTAAATCTAATAATGAATTACACTGCCGTCGAGATTATAATCAAGTACTTTACATGTGCTTTAGTATGTTAGTCAACACATCGAAATCAGTGTACTTCATTAAAACACGACAGAGATCATTAAAACATGATGATTTAAATGTACTTTAAAGTGAAACTTAATTTGACATTATTACAAAGTGCACTTTTTAAAATTTAAAACCATATTGTGTACATGCCATGTGACCAACATTACCTTCTCCTTTTATTGCTGTAAAATTGTGGTTTGCAAGCCAAGTTGCTTGCCCTTAAGTAGGTATATGGCTTACTAATGGCTTTCAGCCTTGAGCGTTTAGATCTCAAACCATGCCTTCGTCTTGTAGAAAGTTAACTGTGTATGCTGTTTGAGAATTCATTATGCCAGATAATTAGCATTTTCAGTGTGTGTGATGGCCACAAGTCAAAGTTGCATTAATATCTAATGAGATAATGCTGTTTTTTCAAGCTCATACTGCATGATGATAAAGTGAACTTGGCAATGTGGAATGGAGCAGTATGGATTCTTTAAACCAGCCCATTTAACAGGGCCAATATCAGCACTGTTCTGCCCAAAGAGAGGCACTCTTTCACCTTCACAAGAGAAAAGGTCATCCAGGCTCTTAGTGCAACCCCGCGTATGTCAGAGATGGATGATTCTGACCTGCAGACTGGAAGCAGGTTCAAAACATCGATGGATTGTGTTTGTGTAATGCAAATGAACGCTTTAATAATGCAGCAAAATGTGAGACTCAAGCAGAACAAGGGCTGTGTTCACACAGCGGCACAACACACTGATCAGTCTTGTTTGGAGAGCTACATACAGTTCTGTTCAGTTCTGGCTCTATGGTTATGAAAAACTGACATCTGAAATGCTGAACAGTTTAGAATTAAATCCTTGCAACTGAAGTGTTTTGTGTGTGTGTGTGTGTGTGTGTGTGTGTGTGTGTGTGTGTGTGTGTGTGTGTGTGTGTGTGTGTGTGTGTGTGTGTGTGTGTTAAAATGTTTACATCGTGAATTAATTAATGAATATCATTATTTTGAGGAGTCATACCACACTTCAACAACTTAAATAAACCTTGCCTTTTCAGAAAAAGGTCAAATTATCTGATATTTTATTGGACTTTTGACCTTTTATCTTCTTGAAGTATTCAATAAAATGATGCAAAGCTAAAAATTATTATTTTTTTATATAAAAATAAGTTACATAAAGCATAAATAAATTTTCTTTAAATTCTAGATTATTTATATTATTGTATAGGTACAGTATATAATATTACTATTTATATAATGTATTTTTGACTTGAAAAAAAAAAATAAAATTGAATGTAAAATCTAAAAAGCTAAACTAAGTATTTTATTGTTTTAATAATGATATCAGGACGTCGTAACATTTTTTACTTTATGTACCCCCAAAAATATCCAAAATTAATTTTCATTCAGAAATTGAAAATCATTCTCATCATAACAGTGGCGTAATCAAGTAACTGCATGAATGAATTGCAGAGGTGGAAAGTAACGAATTACATTTACTCGCGTTACTGTAATTGAGTAGCTTTTTTGTGTACTAATACTTTTTAAAGTATTTTTTTAAATCTGTAATTTTACTTTTACTTAAGTATATTTTGTTTAAAGTATTGTACTTCGCTACATTTTAAAACACATTAATTACTGAGTAAAAAAAAAAAAAAAAAAAAAAAAAAAAAATCGCTCCCTGGAAACTACGTCAGTAAATAATGGGCAGGAGGGCAAACTCGGGCTAAAATCACAAGAAAGATGCAGACGGTCAAAACAGGCGTTAGTGGTGCAGACACCGCTGAAAACGAAACCCCGTCATATTCTGAAGTTGAACTCGAAGGAAATGAAGTGAACCCTGGCCATATGTATGCTCTATTATGCAGTGTAAGCTGTACTTGCTTAGGAAGACCAAACTAGCAGCTTATAAAATCTCGACAAGACATCAACCCTTCGCAAGAATGTAGAGGTAAGCTAAATAATTGCATCGTTGCATTGGTGGTTAAAATGAAGCTTTGACATTTTAGCAAGAGGTTTTGCACAAATTAGCCAAAAAGACAGTGGTGAGGAGTGTGCTATATATATCATCTGCGATAATATCATATTTTTTGTTTTAATGATGTGCGCGCTTATAGTGCGTTCTTTCACTGTGTGATTCAGTCTCCTAAAATGCATTTAGAATCATAGGCGCCGATACCGTGGAGCACCCACGGAAAATACCGAGCACCCACGGAAAATGAGCACCCACGTGTGCCAGTGCCAGACTGCCAGTAGGCTACATTTATTTAAAATTAAACATTGCAGTTGGCGCTATGAAGCGTCTGCCACACTGTGATTGGTTATGTTGTTGTCAGTGACATAACCAGTCGCATGCATGTTCCATATCCTATCCACCAATCACAGCGTTTCTGAAAACGTCCCATCCCCCACTATACAGTGCCGTGCGAGTATGTAATCATTTAATGCTTTCCGTAATCACTAATCATTAATCAGACTAAAATGGACAGATTTGTTATAAAAAAAGCCAAACCTATTAATATTGATATATCGACATTATTTTACTGGATCTAGTGGCTTTGGCTTTTTGTGAATAAACGTCCAGTATTTTTTCTCTTTCAAAGTTTTGTCTGTCATGTTCTTCCACCTCATTTCATACCCAGCAGTACGTTAATATGTAAATGTTACGGTACATTCCCTAGACTCCTTAAAGTTCGTAACAGGGTTTAAATGGGAACATTTTTCTGCTCAAGTATAGGCCTATATACGGTTTAAAAGAGGAAAAACTAATGGACACAAAGGTAGCCTACTTTTGGACAGAATACAAGTTCTTTGTTAAATACATAAAATAAAAAAATATTTTTTTAGCCTATATGAATAATGGATTCGAAACCTCAAAGAAAAGCCATGCCACTATCAAAAGAAACCTCGAAACATAAATGAGGTAGACATTCCCAGAAACTCATTATTTTAGTCGCAACAATCGGTTAATGGAAACGCTGTCCTTTCGCAATAGTCTTTTAATCAATATTTACAAAACATTAATTTCCCAAGAAGCTGAACGCATTAGCGGTTACGTGTCAGTTAAACTTTTCATCTCCAATCCTGTTTGTATTTTTGCGAAGTGACGCTGTTGTGTGTGTTTGTATCGGCCGCTGTCCATTAGCCTAAGGTTCTGAAATGCAATATTTTTTTAATAGCCTAGTCTATTTTTTTATTTTTTAAATGGCTTGCGCCCTTGAGCACCCACGGAGAAAAACATAAATCGGCGCCTATGTTTAGAATGATCACAAAATTGAAGATATAGGGGCAGAAAATTCACATATTTATATAATTTCATACATTAAATCAAAATCACACAAAGAATGCCGTCTTTTCCTCCAAAAATCATCATGAATATATACATACATACATATATATATAACAGTTCAGTAAACAAGTTAATTAAGAGACTTGCGTTTTAGACACCATATTGCCTTTTTTAGCTCTATTTCTAAAACAGAAAATAATTCCAAACACAGCCACCAAAGCACAGTTTTGCGTCTCTGAGCAACGTGACAGTGTTTCGTTCCTGAATGAATCAACCGTTTAAATGATTCGGTTCAATCGCAATGACTCACTTATTAACAGTGACTTGCTGACACATACTGGCCATTTTAATATCACATTTAAAGTATCTTTTGATTTTTTTAAATAATTAATTTCTTATAATTTCAAATGAGTATTCAACATTTTATGTTTTGTATATCAAAACATTATTCATGCATTTGTAACTGCAGGTTAAATGCAATTCTTGTCCTGCACTAGTGTAATACATCTAAATGCCACTTCCAATGAATCTTCTGCATTTCCTCTGCATTAAAAGATGAGTTTGTTGATACTGATTTGCCTGGTAACAGCCCAAATGTTTTATTATTCTAAATAACTGATTCCTTTAATTAAAAACAACTAGTTTGAGATTAATAGACCTATCCCAGGGGTGTCAAACTCAGTTCCTGGAGGGCCGTAGCCCTGCAGAGTTTAGTTCTAACCCTGCTCCAGCACACATATCATGTAGTTTTCAAATAAACCTAAATGATTAGATTAGCTGGATCAGGTGTGTTTAATTAGGGTTATATCTAAACTGTGCAGGACTGTGGCCCTCCAGGAACTGAGTTTGACACCCTTGGCCTGTCCCATTTTTGACTCCCTCCCACTGTTAAAATGTAACTAAGTAATTTTTACTCTGAGTAAATTTTAAATGAGCTACTTTTTACTTTTACTTGAGTTGATTTTTAGACTGGTACTTTTACTTGTACTTAAGTAAAATTTCATTAATGTAATGGTACTTTTACTTGAGTAGAATATTTTTGTACTCTTTCCACCTCTGATGAATTGTATTTTTACACCTTACTTATAGGTCCAGACAAAAATAAATAAATGCATAACCCATGTGATAACTCCATTACCTGTGTGCTTCTAAAACTCCAGTAACCTTTGCTTTATTCAAAACTTGTTGTTTATTCACAATGTTTATTCACACTGCACCTGTTGTGTGTTTCTCCTCCCCAGACAAGCCTCATTCCCGCTCGCTGTCACCTCCGGAGAACGGCTTCAAGCACCTGGAGTCATGGCTCTACAGCAGCCAGGGCAGGGGTCCGGCGAAAGCCGAGCACTGGCCTGTTACTTACACACACTACAACCATGAGCCCCGCTCTCAGTCCCAGCCTCGCGTCCCGCTTCATCCCCCTGTAGTGGGCCGCTCTCGGAGGCTGGATGTGGCCAACGGCTACGATACGTACAGCAGCCAGGACTCCCGGACGCACGGAAACCCTCGCAGCCGGCCCAATCGAGCGTGGAGGCCGACACGAGAGGCGCTTAACGTGGACAGCATCCTAAAGAGCGATAATAATCAAAACTCTCCCAGACAGACCTTTAATCAGGACGGCGAAGAGTCGGCGTGGGGCCGACGAGAAGAACGCAATCCCAAGAGCTTAATGACGATTTACGAGGACGAGCAGCAGCAGGACATGGGCAGCAGGAGCTCGCTGGATTCAGAGGACAGGGTTAAATCAAGCGTCACTAACCTCACCATTCGGACGGATAACTGGAAAATCCATCGCACTGAATCTGGATACGAGAGCAGTGACCGTCTCAGCAACAGCTCGGCAAACCTGGACTCTCCTGTGATGGAGAACCTGAGCAACAAAGACATGCAATCCATACCAGAGACAGACCTCTCCAGGTAAGACCTGAAGTACTCCTCAGTTAGGAAGAACGTCAAGACATTTGCATTGGGTGTTAAGTGTCACTATGATGATGCCATAAATATGGTAACAAGTGAAGAAATCAATATTAATTCAGTAACGATGTGAGCTTAATTACACATCCCTGTTAAGTGTCATTTTGTAAGGCTGAGAAAGCTAATTAGGGAGATTTATATGTAGTGTCCATACTCTATCAATTAGAGTAATTGTTTGTATCACAGATATTAAGTATCAACTCTTTTCAACATTTATTTATAAAAATAAATTATTCCTGAAGGATCATGTGACACCAAAGAGTAGACTGGAGAAATAATGCTGAAATACAGTATATTCAAACAGAAAACAGCTCTTTTAAATTGTAATAATGTTTCAGAATTTTACTTTTTTTTAGTTTTTTTATGGTAAACATGGTAAACATCATGCAAGTCATGCCTTCTGTGTAAGCAAAGCGTGCTTTTTCAGTGCGACTTGACTGTTTCTCTTTTTCTGATAAGGGATCTGATTCATGTGTAGCTGTTCATATCATGTTGTCATTGTGAATCAGAGCACATGGTGTCTCAGTAATGTTAGATGGAGGTGTTTGCATCATTCTGTTAAACTATTTTGAGTCTTAGAAAGGTTAGGCCAGGGATGAACTAATGCAGACTGACTAAAGAGGCGTTCACACTAGATGGCCGCTTCATACAGCTGTTCTTACCTGAAATTGAAGTGTAATGGTTTGAAGTATGTACTGCATCACTTATATGACTTGACCTCACCAAAACAATATTTTAGGCAAGAGGTCGATCTTTGGCATTTAGAGTTATCTTTCGATTTCACAAATTCATCAATATTACATCTTTGCCCAATGTGAACTTTAAGTGATGCAGTGAAAGACAAAAGTTGTAAGCATGTGCTTGTGTGCTTATCCTTCCACATCTATACGATTGACTGTGACCACCACACAAGCAAAGCACCACATTGCTAAAGAACACTATTGAGTTCAGTGCTGTGTGTATTTTTAGGGAGCCTAACTACCAAAGGAGGTGTGAGGATTCACAGGCCGAGATCCCGCCTTCGTCCATTATCTACAGTAAGTGTCCTCAAATGCTTCGGAGTTGTTGTTGTTTTCAGGTGACATCAGAAATGACCAAAACATTATTTACAGTATATAGCTTCCCAAACCTAGTGAGCTGCTTGTTGTCTATAGAGACAGCTGACTTCTAAGGCAGCATGCTAAGCCTTTTTAGTGTTATGTATATGCTATTTTAGGATTTATTAATATTTGTAATTTATTAATATTTATTTTAATATCAGATTATTAATATCAGGAATTTTGTTATGCGTTTTTGTCATTATCATGTTATGTTTTTATTTTACTTTTAATAATTGTAATACTTTGCCTAGTTATTTCAGTCAGCTGCCAATTTTCTTCTAAGTTTATGTTTGTCGATCAATTATTATAATCTATTTCAGCTTTATTTCAGTTTTGAGTAACAAACTGACAAGCACTGACCGGTTTTTGAATGTTGGCATGTTGTAAATTATGTTTGATGGTAGCATTAAACTAAAAGCACAATACAAGATTTAATTTATTGTGTTGTTGTGGATGGGGAAAGGGTTGCCAAGTGTGTATTTTGTCACCCTTTGACAGATCTCACCACAGAAGCTCAGGGTCAATTAAAGCCCCACACAGAGTGTTAAACAACAGATACCAGTCAGCTTAACACATCAGTAATGATAAGAGCCAGCGATTATATGATTCCTAACTCTACATTACTGTTTCTGAAGGAGACCAAATCAAAATGAGTCCCCAGGCCTCTCAACTCTACCCAAAACATCATGAGCTTTTAAAAACCACTGTTGTTATTATTAACTAAAGCTAGTACTAGTCAAAACCGTTATGATTTAGTTGGGGGAAAAATAAAGAAAATATAAATATTAGATTTAAAATACACTTCACTAACACTTAAATATAAAAATGTACGCTTAAAGCTAAGCTAAAGGAACTGAAATTTAATTAATGTTGTTATAATAAACTGAAAATATATAAATAAAACATTATTCAAAGTATTAATGAATACTGTAGAAGTGTATGAGTAAGTAATGTGGCAGTGCACGCCTCTCGCTCCAGATGAGCTGCTGAAGTGAAGGGTGCACACGGGGTGGTGTTTGGGACGAATCAGTTGTCCCGGTTAGTTGTCAGCGCTGGGAGCTGTTGTTGTCTGTGTGAGTGTGTTATGATGGTCGGATGGGGGTCTGTTAGCCCCAGCTCTAGGTGCTTTATGGGCTGAAGAAGTGAAGCAGAAAGGACAGCTCTGAGGGCTGTGTCCTCTCGCGTGCCTTAAAGGCTTTTTTCACTGCAGTGCGAGCTCTGAAGTGTTCGTCGCTGTGCGAATTAATGGCTCTGCGTCCTTTTGACATTAAATGAGGGGGAGGAGTTAGACAGGGAGTGATGCTGGGGGTTTTATGCATGTGTGTGCATGTGTGTGTGTATTTATTAATGAGTATGCATTAATTTCGTTATATATATATATATATATATATATATATATATATATATATATATATATATATATATATATATATATATATGTACAGTCGTGGCCAAAAGTTTTGTGAATTACATAAATATTGGAAATTGGAAAAGTTGCTGCTTAAGTTTTTATAATAGCAATTTGCAGATACTCCAGAATGTTATGAAGAGTGATCAGATGAATTGCATAGTCCTTCTTTGCCATGAAAATTAACTTAATCCCAAAAAAACCTTTCCACTGCATTTCATTGCTGTCATTAAAGGACCTGCTGAGATCATTTCAGTAATCGTCTTGTTAACTCAGGTGAGAATGTTGACGAGCACAAGACTGGAGATCATTATGTCAGGCTGATTGGGTTAGAATGGCAGACTTGACATGTTAAAAGGAGGGTGATGCTTGAAATCATTGTTCTTCCATTGTTAACCATGGTGACCTGCAAAGAAACGCGTGCAGCCATCATTGCGTTGCATAAAAATGGCTTCACAGGCAAGGATATTGTGGCTACTAAGATTGCACCTAAATCAACAATTTATAGGATCATCAAGAACTTCAAGGAAAGAGGTTCAATTCTTGTAAAGAAGGCTTCAGGGCGTCCAAGAAAGTCCAGAAAGCGCCAGGATCGTCTCCTAAAGAGGATTCAGCTGCGGGATCGGAGTGCCACCAGTGCAGAGCTTGCTCAGGAATGGCAGCAGGCAGGTGTGAGTGCATCTGCACGCACAGTGAGGCGAAGACTTTTGGAAGATGGCCTGGTGTCAAGAAGGGCAGCAAAGAAGCCCCTTCTCTCCAAAAAAAACATCAGGGACAGATTGATCTTCTGCAGAAAGTATAGTGAATGGACTGCTGAGGACAGGGGCAAAGTCATATTCTCTGATGAAGCCCCTTTCCGATTGTTTGGGGCATCTGGAAAAAGGCTTGTCCGGAGAAGAAAAGGTGAGCGCTACCATCAGTCCTGTGTCATGCCAACAGTAAAGCATCCTGACACCATTCATGTGTGGGGTTGCTTCTCATCCAAGGGAGTGGGCTCACTCACAATTCTGCCCAAATACACAGCCATGAATAAAGAATGGTACCAAAACACCCTCCAACAGCAACTTCTTCCAACAATCCAACAACAGTTTGGTGAAGAACAATGCATTTTCCAGCATGATGGAGAACCGTGCCATAAGGCAAAAGTGATAAATAAGTGGCTCGGGGACCAGAATGTTGAAATTTTGGGTCCATGGCCTGGAAACTCCCCAGATCTTAATCCCATTGAGAACTTGTGGTCAATCCTCAAGAGGCGGGTGGACAAACAAAAACCCACTAATTCTGACAAACTCCAAGAAGTGATTATGAAAGAATGGGTTGCTATCAGTCAGGATTTGGCCCAGAAGTTGATTGAGAGCATGCCCAGTCGAATTACAGAGGTCCTGAAAACACTGCAAATACTGACTCTTTGCATAAATGTCATGTAATTGTCGATAAAAGCCTTTGAAACGTATGAAGTGCTTGTAATTATATTTCAGTACATCACAGAAACAACTGAAACAAAGATCTAAAAGCAGTTTAAACACACATAACTTAGTTTTTAATTATACATCAATAGATATATTGTTCAAAACGTGTTTTTCAGACACTCTTTAGCTGTCAAACATACATAGATAATGGAATAAAATATTTGACAAGAAAATACGATATCTGTCTTTTTTTTCTTTAAAAAATTTACATTTAATTCAATGTGAGTGAAAATAGTTTCTTCACCAATTAGAGTGTGTGAACTTGAATAGAATGGACTTGCATCCTCTAAAAATCACCTTTAAACCAGCTGGATAATGTAATAAAAAAAGTTTTTGCAGATGGGATTTGTGGTGAATTTAAATCATTTAAATGCATACATTTTTAAGTGTGACTTTCATGTCGAGATAATTTTTTTGCCTCCTGTTCCTGTGTTTGTATTGCCAAGGAAGGAAATGACAAATCCCATGTTAACAACCCAGGCTTTAAGTAACCCGTGCAGATGAACGTTGCCCTTGTTTGATCAGAAGTGCACTGCGGAGGGCTGTTAGGCAGGATGTGTTTTCTCCTGCTCCTAAATGCCAGCTGTCTGTTTGTCTCTGCAGTGTGTTGTTCATTATCAGTGCTGTGCTCACAGTTTTCACTGCGCCGTGTGTCCCGTGCGATGCTTGTAAAGGTCAGAGCAGCAGGAGTTTCTGAAAGTTCAGCGTGTTGAACAGACGAACCCCTGACTGTTGATCTGCTGCCGTCTGCACTCGATGGCTCTTAACAGACTTGTTGTCTGCAATCTTGCAGCATTTGTGTTTCAGCATGTAGACAAACAAAACCAGTTTGAACATATTTCTTTCTACCTATTTACTCAATTGTAAATATTTGTAATTTTAATGTATTAACATGTCTTTTTTTTTATGTATATTTCCATTTTATTTACTTTTTATTTATTATTATTATTTTTATCACAAGTAAAAGTGCAATATATATATTAGTCTAAAAAGCTTACGTAGGTCTGCCTTTGAAATGCTGGTATTTTTTTCAGAAATTAATATCTAGTTTTGGAAATGGGCCTAATACTTAAAAATAAAGACCAGGATTGTATTTTATTTTTTTATATATATATATATATTATTTTACATATTTTGATGCTTGCACATTAAAAGCATGAAGAGATATTCTCTTAAGTTGCATTAAGAGAGATCCTGTTGCACTGTGGAAAATATTTATTCTTAGACATCGGTGACTATTTTCGTCAGGTCAACAGATCAAGTTCAGTCTTGTCTGATGTGATGCATATCTATGCACATGTATATCTGCATGAATTACTTGGCAAGTAATTGCCTGTGGAGTCATATTCCCTTTCAGAAGAGATGAATTTAGCCGTAATACATTAATGGGGCACTCCTTCTTGTCATCTCAAAGATAGCGTGTGAGCCAGCTGTGTCTTTAAGCTCATCTGATTGTCTTGCTGAATTGTTCTGGGCTTGATTGGTTCAGAGGAGTCTAGAGAGCAGGTGTGTGTGGCTCTCTGCTGAGCTGGCACTGATCTCATGTTAAAGTCTGATCTCTGTCTCCACTTCTGCACATGTGAGGGCCGTCGATGAGATCAGTTCTTCACCTGTGAGGATGTGACGTTTAGGGAACATGAATAATTGTGAATCAGGTAATGCTTTTAAATTATGATTAGGAGTCAGGCAGTGCTTTTGAAATAGAACCAGAAAAAATATATATAAAACTGAAAATAAAAGATTTTATTGCACCAGCTGGTGATGTTCTATTGTTTTTTTGTTTTGTTTTTATTTATCAAAATACATCAAGTGCATTTTTTGTTTGTGTTGTTATTGATAACTTGAATAAAGCTGTAAAAAAAAATTAAATAATCTTTTAACTTAAATTAAAATAGAAACTAGTTACTATTATGGTTTCTATTAATATTTGAAAATGTTTTAAGTTAGTTTTAGTAATTTAGTTGTGTGTATTTTTGTAATTTTCTGTCTAAATAGTTTTATTTTATAACATTTTATTTTAGTTTAGTTGGTTAAAATAAGAAATTTTGCATTGGCATCTTGCTTATTTGTTTGTTTATCCATTTATTTGTTTATTTTTAACTAACACCCATTTTATTTCAAGTAATGCTTTTTTAATGGTTTTAGTTTTAGGTTCAGTTTTGATAACTTTTCTGCAAATGATATGAAATAAAAGCTAATTCAACATATAATAAATACTATAATATATATTATATAAATCATACTAAAATAAAACTGCCACCTGTTGATGTTCTAATTTCTATTTTTCCAAACAGAATATTACTCCTAGGTTTTTATAAGGTGTTTTATTTGATGTCAAATCTAATCTGACTATTAGAGTGCTGTCCTTTATTAATAGTGTTTATTAAGGGTAAGAAACCCTCATACTTTGACTTAAGGATTTGAATAAACCTCTAACACTTAATAATCATCTCATACTGTTTGTGGACATGAACGATATCTCAAATCACGCTGCTTTTTTAAAAAAGAGACTATGTTAATGTTCTGCTTTGTGGAATTAAACAGAAATCTAGGGTCCAGAATATCATAGTAGTAGTGTTTTTTGTTTTGTTGGTGTTGTTGTTGTTTTTTTAATCAACATTGCAAGTCATGGCCATCAAATGGAGATTCTTCTCTTGGGGCTTAGCAGCTTAAAAACGACAGGCTTGAAAAACCAGAAATGGGGTCTAAAGTCCAATCCTCTCATAATTGCATTCATAACAGAAGGAGGGATAGGCAGTGTGTGTGTGGATACATCACACACACACACACACATACACACACACAGCTGGCTGAGTCTCAGGGGGCTTGACATCAGAGAAAAGATGAATCGACGATCCCATGATGCCAAGGAAATGTAGGACTAATTAAGGAGTTCAGTTTTCTTTTCTGTCGTATTCTGTTTATTATAAAGGTTGTTGTCCAGTTGTTGTTTGGTAGTGCTGTTAAAGTTGCAATTAAAGAATGGCTCACTGAACTTTTACAGCAAAACAAATCTGAAATGGTCATGAGTGACTTGTCCCATCTACTGAAATGAAGCGTTCATCTTTAGCGCTCTCTAGTGTTTTCATTACAGACCGCCATCAAATGATCTGATGAACATTTTTAACACATTTCCTTTATAAAGAGGATTTCGGAGCGGGAAATATAAAATTAAATGTACATCAATTAAATGTATATCTTTATTATTATTATGAATATTATTATTTTAGATGTTAATTTATATTTAGTGATATTTACTTGGCAATAATGAGAGAGAAGACATTCATTTTAATAAAGAGCAATAGCATTAAACATTTCTGTTTATGTACATCTGTGAGCAGTAGATAATGTTATCATTGTTTTTGTTGTTTGTTTTTATGCTAAAATTATTTGGTTAACACTTAGGAGTACACTAGCATTATAGTGGATTTTATGGATGGACTTATATAATCCACAAATAAATTTTTTGGATTTCCTTTAATAAGCAGGTATTTTGTCCCTGGAAAACCACACTAATAAAGGTTGATGTTGTGAGGTTTTTGCACAGCAGTGGTGTCTTCCCTGACAGTCTCCCTGTTATGGTGTGCACTTTTGCATGTGTGTGTGTTCCCAGCATGCATCTGTGCAGTCATACATCCATCCCACAGTCCACCTGACATCTCCTCAGATTTAAAGGTTTGGTCTCTACAGCAACACATTGAAAGCTGTGCTGTTTTCTCAGACTCACTGTCCACTTGGCTTTCACCCCTCGAGCTCATTATTACCAAGCCATCGGCAGCACAGAGAAGCTGGTTTGAGCCGGATGGCCAGCCTAGGCCTCTTCTCTCTGGACTTGTGTGCTTTAGACAGACCGAGAGCCGCCGGAGACCCCACTGAGAGCCCTGAGCCCTTACATAACACGTCTGCACTCACCCACGGTCACAGATTAGCCTCAGTCTGTGTCCAAAGATTCAGTCTTTCACAGTTTTTCAGTGCAGAAATATTTGAGATGTGCATTTGATTAATAAAACCTGTACATTAAAGAATGCATGCAACTGTTCATTCAAAAAATCAATATTGGTAATCATTTATTTTATAGGTGAACCGCAAAAGAAAGCAAACGATCGTTCCTTGAGTCCTGTTATTCCAAGGTACGTTTTCAGAAAATATGAATGCATGAGGCTCTGAATGTTTCCTGTGCAATGTATGTGTACATTACTTATGCGTGCAGAAATAATATTAATATGAATAAAACCCTGTGGGTACTGAAAATTGATTATACAACCAAAAACGGTTATAATTACATTTTTAAATGTCAAGTAATGTATGGCTCTGTGGATACACACACTTCATGCTGATACACACTTTTCATTCTGTAGCTCGGGTCATAAATACTTTGATAGTTTATTGTAGTCTCTTACAAAACAGAAGTACAATTTGGAATGTAAAATGGAAATAATCATAAAACATAGTGAACTGAATGTAATGTTTTCAGCCACAAAATTGCAATAAATTTAAAATGTATTATAGTTTACATTTATATTAAATGCAATTAGCTGGATTTCAGAGTGTTTTTCACTGTTTAAAATGCATCATTATATATATATATATATATATATATATATATATATATATATATATATATATATATATATATATATATAAAATTGATATGAATATACCCCAGCGACTTAAGACTGGTTTTGTGCTCCAGGGTCACATGCGGTTAAAATGTACCATCGAATGTATTGACAAGCATTTATGATGCATTTCTATTGAAACTTGTATGTCGTGTTTAAATATATTTGTAGTTACACATTTGTAATGGAGTTGCAGTTTTGTACATTTAAAATAAATTAAAATTAATTATTTAAAATAACACACTATATTTCACATCGTTTCATTTAATATATGTAAAAAAAACAAAAAACAAATATTAAATTACAAGATTTTGCAATGTACGTTAAAGTAAAACATCCAAAATGCACTTTAAGTATACTTAAGTGGCCTTTTATTTAATAATTGAATATCATTATATTGTCTGTAAGTAATGTATGTATATATTTTTTTTCTTGTAATATTTGAAGTACACTGTAAGTGCACATTCATTGCTCTTAAGTGCGCTTAAAAAAAAAAGAAAAAGGGTAATATGTTGCCAGTATGAGGTAGATAATCCAAGTCTGTGTGTTTCCTCCTGCAGAAGACAAGCTTTTCAACACAACTCTGCTAAGGAGAGGATGGAGAAGACTGAGGCAGAACGAGCTCGTGCCATAAACGGGAACCCCGTCTCTCCTCATTTCACCAAGACCAGCAGTTCAGAGTGGAACAGCACGGACGATCTCGCCGGGCCCTTGTCTGAGCTGGAGGATTCATCATCACCTCAGGTTCCCTTCAGGACTCTGTCTCACACCGCAGCTCCTCCAGTGCCTCCCAAACCTCACGGTCTGAGCTCAGAGACCCGGCGACGAGATCCCCGTCCACCCAGCCCTCAGCGGCTTCCTCGAAACGGCTCGGCTCTGTCCCAAACCGTCCTGCAGAAGTGGCTGGAGAACTCGGACACGAGCTCCAAGTCTGGCTCCTCGGATCCGGAGAGGAACGATCTGTCCACGAGTGAAGGTGAGGAGTTCTCCAAACCTGCGGCCGGCTCTTCTGTCATCCCCAGCACATACTTCTCCGTGGACAGCTGCATGACGGACACGTACCGTGCCAAGTACCATAAAAAGAGACCCGCTCTGCACGTTATGGCAGACTCTAGAGCCGGAGATCACACCTCGTCTGGTGAAAGTGATTACGGGGAAAGACCATCACCGGCTCCTTCAGAAACACACAGCAGAGCCCCAGCGCTGCCAGGTAACAGCAGATGCACAAATATATACATGTATGTGTATGCTTACACTTAAGAACAGGGAACACAACACATATTCAATTTTAAGAGTTTTATTTACACTATTAAAACTTTAAAATTGCTGCTTATTAATAGTTAGTAAGGTAGTTGTTAAGTTTAGTCGAGGAGTCAGATTAAAGGATCTAATTATTTATATTTTTATAAATATAAATTTTGTGCGCATATTGTTTTATTGTTTATACTATTTGTTTAATAATTACATGATACATGGACAATTATATAGGTTTATATTAATTCTAATTACACAACATTTATAATAAATAATACATATTTATTATAAAAATTAAAAGTAAAATTGATTAGACAGTGTGTGTGTGTGTGTGTGCATTAATTAAAATCAGACAGAAAAAAATAATTTATTTTATTTATTATAAGAACTGTACATTTACAAAACTAATATTTAGTTTTTCTGTGCTTTTAAACATTCTAATATAAATTTTATTATGCGTGTATTGTGTATTGTTTTATTGTTTATATTATACTTTACTATTTTAATAATTAGTTGATAAATAGATAATTATATAGTTTAAAATAATACTAAATGTATAATAAATATTTATTTTTAAAAAGTGTTGAATTAATTAGACATTATATATATATATATATATATATGCACACACAAATAAATCTAAACACACATATGCATATATTATTTGTGTGTTTGTGCATTTATATATTTAGATTTTTTTTTGTCCTAAACGGTCATATGTTACATTATTGACCAAAGTTGGGAATATTGTGATGTACATTTTTCTTGTACTGCTGTAACGAAGAGGCTGAGGCAGAATGTGAATCCATTTGCAGGAGTTTATTAAAGGAAGATCGTACAATCAGAGTCGTGTTACCAGGCAATGTGTCAATACCGTAAGGGCAGTCCGATCTTTCAACATACACAGGGGTTATCCAGTAGATAGAGACGAGTAGGCAGGCGAACAGGTCAAACACAAACATCAGTCCAATCAAGCAATATATCCAAAGGGGCAATCCAAGAGACGTGAACGAGATAACAGGCAGAATCGTGATCAAACAGGCAGTCAGAATACTCACAAGGAAAACGCTCGGTAAGGCAGGTTAACTGGCAATACTTTGCAGTGAAGTGACATGCTAGCACATGTTAAATAGTCCCAAACAGGAAATGACTGTTGAAGCAGAGGGAGTGGTGAACGGTCAATACTGCGGTGAGGGCTCCCTCTGCTGGCGTGGCGTTACAACTGCCTACTATGTTGCTATTTATCTTCATTTATTATTATTATTATTTTATTTTTTTTAATCATTGGTCATTTCTAGGATTACTACTATTATTATTTATTTATTCAGATTAATAAGATTTTATTATAATAAAGTCATTTTCCTAATTTCAGTAGTCTGATAATACAGTTCTAATGTTAAGTTAACGTTCGTTTATATGTTTGTTTTTCAGTTCGTGCCTCCAGTAATAAACCCACTGCTAGATGGAACGCAGTTTCAGCGAAAGGACTGGATGAACACGGCTTCCTCTGACAGTGGACCTCGTCCCAAACAATCAAAGCTCAGTGGCTTTCACTAACACTGTGTTGTGTTGTGTAGTGTGCATTCAAACACAGCGTGTGTGGCCCTATCAGACATTACATTTGCACATTTTCAAGCCAAAAGAGAACAATATCACGTACTGTAACTTTAAATGAATATGTTCCAAAACTCTGTAGGCTTAAGGATATTTGATGTACGACTAACAAAACTAACAAATCTGAAAGAATAAGATTGATTGTCCAATGACAGTTTGACTTGTTAGTTGGGTTTCTGTTCACTGCTTCAAGATATTCTTCATGTTTTGATTGTTTCTGGAGGGAGGATCTGCTAAAAGATGTGATTGTATTTTCAGAAGGTGAAGCTGCTAAATGTGCTCGAAAAGCAAAATTAAGCTTAATGTTTGGTGACCTTCTTTGTTGTTTTAGGTGTATAATATATCTCGTGTTATTATTTAGTCCCTGATCTATAATTAAAAAGGGCCACTTTACACGTTTTAAACCTTTTGATCATGTTTTTCAACCAATGTGCACAGAAATGATGGAGAAGACACTGGAGATTGTTTGGTTATTTGTATGTAAAAAGAGGAATTTGACTTTATTTGGGCACATCTAAATATGCTTGTTTTCTTTTCATATTCGGAACAATGTTTTTATTTGTATGATAATGTTTTATGTTGCTTGAAAGAATACTGAACAGTGCCTTATTTTGTATGTAAAGATGGGATAAAGGTGATTTAATTCGTAAAATGTTAACTTTTTCAATGCTTTTATAAGATTTGTAGCTCATTTTGGTTAAAAACTTTTAATAAACTGATTTAAGCATAACGTGGTTGCATAATTGGTGAAGATTGACACTCAGTGAGATTTTAATGTCTTAAAAATAGTAAAAAATAACAATAATTAGAAAATACAAAGTTTTCTATATGAATATATTTTAAAATGTCATGCATTCCTGTGATTTATTGCATTACTCCAGTCTTCACCGTTATGATCATTCAGACCGGTTATTACACTGAGAGAGCGACGAGTTCATGTTTAACCCCTTAGAGCCTATTGACCCACACTTTAGGGTCCAGTTCTTACTATAAACTATGACGTTTTCCTTCAAAAAAAAAAACTCCTATTTGGCTGCTTATTAATAGTTTGTAGAGTAGTTGTTAAGTGTAGGTATTGGTTAGGATTAAGGGATCTAAAATATAGTCATGCATAATAATACAAGTACTAACAATCAGCCAGTGTTAGTAATATATATGCATGCTAATTAGTAACTAGTTAGTAGTGAGAACTGGTCCCTAAAGTGTTACTTCCTAAAATATCATAATTGACACTCAAAGGCCTCTAAATAATCAACATGATCATAAATCTGCTACATGCCTTTTGTCATCTGACTGGTAGTTTACTATTTTTAGCAACTTTATAAAACTCAGCATTTTTATAATTACACTTTAAAGTAAACATAAAAAGAATATATATTTTAGTAATATTTCGAGATGAACACCCACTGGACTGAACAACTTAGGTTTAGTTGACTGTCCATAAAACATAAAAAAAATGCTCCGTCCATCATGCTCTTGAGGAGATTTATTCATTGTATTGCGTTGCATTATATGTTTTGAAACTACAAGGCTTTGATCATAAAACTAAGCATTAAAATACATTCACATACGTAGTGACATACAGTATGATATTTATATGCATTTTATGTAAGTAGTCCGCTATACTGTTATAATTACAATAATCCAATTTTTACTTTACGGTCATGGGCCTCCATAATCTCTAAGACCACAGTACTGTATGTGAGCCATAAAAGCACATATTCAAACTTATTTTTTACATATATATTGACGATAGAGAGTTACCACTATAATTACACTGACTGCATAAAATTCAGAAAGAAAGAAGAAGAAAAAAACAGTTACCAATCCCAAAGGGTCTCCTGTAACTGAAGTCCCACAGCCAGTCCATGTCTCCTTTTGACAAAACACTGACCAGGTGTCCATTGTAGCTTGAGGGAACAAGTATTTAGAATGTTGTAGTCACCGTTACTCATAACAGCGTTGATGTTGTGTCTCACCTCTCATGAAATGTTGAAACTGAAGGCCCAGTCTAATATTAAGTACTGTAACATTACTGCCTTCATTAGAGCGTGTCCAGGGCCCCCAGGAGCCCCAGGAGTCGAGCCATCACTCTGATACAGAAAGCCAGTGAGCTCTGGAGTGCAGGGCTTGGGAGAAACGCAACCAAATATGCAGGTTTATTTGCGAAATATTTATTGTAAACTGATCTGACACGCACTCTCACCCAAGTCACAAGACGCGGTAATGCTCTGGTGTTTGTGTGTGGGGCGGTTTGTCCTGTCGAGAGGAGAGCACTTCTGCCCCCTGCTGATCACCTGAGTCTTCTGTCAGTCCTGGACTCAGCGGTGACCTCCTCGACCGACATCATACTGTCAGTGATTAGTAATATTAATTATATAAATAAAGTGAATTAAGATCAAAAATGGTTGTTGAACATAACATAGATATATGTAACGTTAGTCCCATCTGCTCAAATGCCATGATTTTATTCAACTTGCTTTGTAAATGACATCAGATCTGTGGCGAATGGTTTCAGAAGGCTGAACCTGTGGATGATCAGGTTATCTTGAGTGAGTAAACAAAAAAAGTAGTAAATAAAGCTGTACAAAATAATAATAAAAAGTATAAATGTAATATTTATATAATAAATATATTATTAGTAGGCAAATACAAATATAAACAAAAAAATAAAATAAACTAAAACGGACGTAAAAGTATTCTAAATTGTATTTGTTATGTGAAATATAAATATAATACAAATATTTAATTTGTTTTTTCTAATATAACACTGATGTGTGTGTGTGTGTGTGTGTGTGTGTGTGATTTTTGAACTATAGATTTTTTGTTAACTGAAATAAAGCTGAAATTAAATAAAATATAAATATAACATTAATTATTAAATATAACGATAAAGACACTTTAAAAAGGTGAAAATTAGATTAAATCAATATATCTAACTGAAATAACATACGTTTTCTAAAATTGCTAATACACACATATATACATATATATATATATATATATATATATATATATATATATGTGTGTGTGTGTAACCCTTTTCGTCTGTGTGCTCCCCCAAATGGCTCTGCGTTGTGTTTGGGTGATGATTGAATGAGGAGGACACAAAGATCGTTGTCGTCACAGCGGTGAAGCTTATTTATTGGGCTCTTTATCTGCATCAGCCACTTTTCACAAGGAAAATTGAACTGTTAGTTACTAATATCAAAACTAAAAATGCATATAAAATCATAAAACAAGACAATATAGTTTTAGCTGTCTTTATATTAAACTTTAAATCAGGGGGGTTCTCAAAGACTGGAAAAATAACTTTCCACATATGACAAGTGATGTTGAATACCACATGCATCCCAAATACAAAGAATAAAACTCAAAATACTCAGATAAACGTTAAACACAATACAATATAAAGAAAAATATACCCCACCACATGGAAGGTACAACCCATGAAATAATATCAGAAATACAAAACCATCTTTTACAAATAAGTGCACATATATGATAGTTAACATCTTTAACAGCAATATATATCTTCAAATAACATGGATGGCCAATATAATTAAAGAAATATAATGGATGTAACAGAAAACAGTGAAAATCATCCTTACCTTTTCACAAGGAAAATTGAACTGAATTAAACAACAGCTCCACCCATGTGAAGAAGGGCTCACTTACACAATGAAATACTCATAAAACACAGCTCCCCCTTAAGGCTGGGAGAAACATATTACATCTTGCCTACATATATACAGTCGTGGCCAAAAGTTTTGAGAATTACATAAATATTGGAAATTGGAAAAGTTGCTGCTGAAGTTTTTATAATAGCAATTTGCATATACTCCAGAATGTTATGAAGAGTGATCAGATGAATTGCATAGTCCTTCTTTGCCATGAAAATTAACTTAATCCCAAAAAAACCTTTCCACTGCATTTCATTGCTGTCATTAAAGGACCTGCTGAGATCATTTCAGTAATCGTCTTGTTAACTCAGGTGAGAATGTTGACGAGCACAAGGCTGGAGATCATTATGTCAGGCTGATTGGGTTAGAATGGCAGACTTGACATGTTAAAAGGAGGGTGATGCTTGAAATCATTGTTCTTCCATTGTTAACCATGGTGACCTGCAAAGAAACGTGTGCAGCCATCATTGCGTTGCATAAAAATGGCTTCACAGGCAAGGATATTGTGGCTACTAAGATTGCACCGAAATCAAAAATGTATAGGATCATCAAGAACTTCAAGGAAAGAGGTTCAATTCTTGTAAAGAAGGCTTCAGGGCGTCCAAGAGAGTCCAGCAAGTGCCAGGATCGTCTCCTAAAGAGGATTCAGCTGCGGGATCGGAGTGCCACCAGTGCAGAGCTTGCTCAGGAATGGCAGCAGGCAGGTGTGAGTGCATTTGCACGCACAGTGAGGACAAGACTTTTGGAAGATGGCCTGGTGTCAAGAAGGGCAGCAAAGAAGCCACTTCTCTCCAAAAAAAAACATCAGGGACAGATTGATCTTCTGCAGAAAGTATAGTGAATGGACTGCTGAGGACTGGGGCAAAGGCATATTCTCCGATGAAGCCCCTTTCCGATTGTTTGGGGCATCTGGAAAAAGGCTTGTCCGGAGAAGAAAAGGTGAGCGCTACCATCAGTCCTGTGTCATGCCAACAGTAAAGCATCCTGACACCATTCATGTGTGGGGTTGCTTCTCATCCAAGGGAGTGGGCTCACTCACAATTCTGCCCAAATACACAGCCATGAATAAAGAATGGTACCAAAACACCCTCCAACAGCAACACCACCACCTCCAACACCTGTGGCACACACACACACACACACACACACACAATCACAGCAGTGCACAACATACTGTATCATAGTTATATATCCTCATATCATCCAACCCTAAAACTTCCTTCGCAGTAAATCACTAAAGCATAGTGATTTACTTTCAGTAAAGCTTTATTGTGAATTCTTTTTTACTTGACTTGATATATGTTGAATATGCATTTAAAAAATTTCAACAGGTACAACAAAAAGTGATTGTAACTAACTTGCAGTGATGTGAAGAAGACAGGCTCTGTTTGCGCTCTTCCGTCCAGCAGGAAGCCTCTCTCGGTGCTATCGGAGGCTATGAATCTGAAGCGATCAATCTGAGAAGTTCCTCCAGACCGGTGTAATGCACTAGTGTGGGCAGAACCTTATCAGTCATCTCCACTACGATCCCCAGGGTCCCGTTGTGTGCTGATATGCCATTGCCAACCACAAACCTATGGATTATGTAGACATATGGACGTTATGTGTAAAGAAAAAAAAATACAAATCAAAAACCCTAATGTGAGTACAATCACACCTACACAAGGATTCAATAAATTAGGTGAAAAAGTAAAAAATCTAAAACTATAAAATAGCTGAGCAAAGGCTTGAAGTAATCTCACACCTTGGTCATAATTCACCCCTAAATAAATAGAGGAAAAAAGAGGAAAGAGCAAGAACGCTTCGGTTACTTATGTAGCCTCGGTTCACTGAGATAAGGGAACCAGCGTTATGTATGGGAAAACTCCTTTTTTCTTTCTGCTGATGCCTGATTTGTTCACGTTTGTGTAGCTACACAAACTAATGGCGCTTCATCCCGCCAAAAGGGCTGGGCCGACTGATATATAAGTCCATAGCGAAATTCATCAGATCATTCAACTGAAGCAATGAACATCGATTCATGCAGCTTGTAGTGCGGCAAGTGACATAACGCACGTCACTTATCTCAGGGAACCAAGGTTACGTTAAGTAACCGAAGCGTTCCCTTTCAAACGTTCACTCTCATTATGTATGGGAACGAATCCAATCATGCCACACAATCACTGCAAGCCCAGTGTTAGAGCACTAATAAGGGCCTTAAGGGACTTAGGCATTATCTCGCCCCAAGCTTAGCTGAGGGAGAAACAACTACCCACATGGGAGGTCTAAACAGATAAAATCCATGCCTGCAGAGCGGGGATGTCTAAGTTATAGAATCTGGCAAAAGTGAATGGTGATGACCAGCCGGCCGCACACAGATCTCACTGATAGATATGCTGCTGGACCACGCCCATGACGAGGTTATTCCCCTTGTGGAGTGGGCTCTCACCCCAATAGGGCATTCCAGTCTTTCTGATGCATAAGCCAGAGCTATTGCATAAACAATCCATCGAGACAGTATTTGTTTAGTAACTGACAGAACCTTCTGGCGGCCTCCAAAGCAAACAGTTGTTCAGACTGCCTAAACAGTTTAGAACGTTCCTCATAGGCTTTCAGAGCCCTAACAGGGCAGAGAGCATTCGGTCCCTGCTCGCCATCTGCATCGGGGAGTGGCAATAGGGATATTATTTGCACTCTAAAGGGAGTAAAGAGCACTTTAGGAACATAACCGTGTCTCTGTTTCAAAATGACCTTCCAGTCATTGAGCCCAAACTCAAGACACGAGTTCCTGACTGACAGCGCTTGTAAGCTTAACCGACGCCAAGGCAAGGAGAAGGGCTGTTTTAAGCGATAAGGGCTGCAAGTCAGCCAAACTGAGTGGCTCAATTGGGAGCCTTTTCAGGGCCCCTAGTACCATGGATAAGTCCCAACATGGCACAGTCTGAGGGCGAGGAGGATTAAGTCTCCTTGTGCCCTTCAGAAATTTAATGACCAAGTCATTTCTGCCTATTGAATGGCCGGCCTCAAGAGAATGATTTGTCGTGATGGCTGTAACATATGAGTGTAGATGAGGCGAGCCCCTTATCCAGCAGCTTTTGCAGAAAAGTCAACACGCAGGTCACGTCACATGAGGACGGGTCCACTTGCCGTGCAGAGCACCAATTGAGGAATACTGACCATTTTTGGCCAAAGAGCCGTCTCATGGACAGTGCCCTTGCCTCAAGAATGGAGTTGCTTACTCTTGCTGGGAGCCTGTCAGACTCCTGTCGAGGCACCAGACATGTAGTCTCCACAACTCTGGTCAGGGATGCCAAATCATGCCTTTCGCCTGCGAGAGAAGGTCCTTCCTCAACGGGATGGGCCACGGATCCATCGTCACCAGCTGCATCAGCTCTGGAAACAAAGCTTGGTTCCACCAGAGTGGAGCTACTAAGAGGAGGGAGCATTTGGTTTCCTTGACTCGCCTGATGATCTGGGGTATCAGGGCGATAGGAGGAAATGCAAACAGGCGGGCATCTCACTGTATCGAGAAAAATGTTGGGCAATGAGAGTTGTCTTCCAAGATGAAGAGGTCGACCTCTGCCTTCCCAAAGACTGGCCAAATTCGCTGTACCATCTGAGGGTGCAGTGCCCAATAGCATGGGGCTACCTTGCCTCTGAACAGCATGTCCGCTCCCAGGTTCATCTTGCCTGGCACATGAACCGCCCTTAGTGAGGGGAGTTATTTCTGTGCCCAGAGAAGTCTTTCTTTGGGACAAGGAAATAGCGGCTGAAAAAGCCTGACTCACTGTTCACTGGGGGCACTATTTCCACAGCACCTTTTGCAAACAGTTCTTGCAGCCCCTGCCGGAGAACAATAACTCTGTTGTCCGGGACAGAAGTATGAACAACGCCTCTGAAGCGGGGAGGTCTGCGAGCAAACTGCAGCAAGTAACCTCGTCGAATTGCTTCCAAAACCCATCTCGAGATTCCCGGAATGGCTGCTCAGGCCGTATAACGGGAGGCAAGAGATTTTATTTTCTCAAACGAGAGTTCACCTTGAAAAAGCGGTGAGTCTTCGTTGGTATAAGTGATTGAAAGAGGATGAGGAATTTTGCTTTGCCCACAATGTACTGTAACATACAACCCTAATTAACATAAATGACAAGAAAAAATTAAGAAGGAACAATTATTTCAAAGAAAAAACATCAAATTAAAACAAAATATGAAATTCGACGCCAAGAATTCTGGGAAATTTTACCCTTAGAGCTTAGCTTTAACCATTTAACAGGTTTGTACTGTAGCATTTTCACATTCTTTTACCGTTAAAATCACAGACATTTTTTACAGTATATATTACTTCTGTAATAAGTACTCTTTTTAAAAGTATGCTAAAGTGGGCTTCATTACCTCATAGTTTCTGTGCTGTGTGTGGCTGGAGTTTGGAGATCCGTCCAGGTGAAGGAGGTGATGGGTTTGGTGTGGTCAGACTGTCAGGGTTTTGCACTGTCATTTTGTTTTATGTTTGTTTCTTGTGTCTAGTGTCATCACATGGCCTTGTTAGTTATTTTCTCGGCCGTGTGTTCCTTTAGCCCCTCCTCCTTGTTTCCTCTTTACCACACCCTCTGGTTACCCTAGTTGGTCTAATTGTGCTCACCTGTCCCTCATGTATTTTCCTCCCTATTTATAGTGCACCTTACCCTTTTGTGTTTGCTGGTCCGTTGTCATTCTCACTCCCTCTGTCTGTGGATGTGGCTGAATATGTGTCCGTGTCTCCCTGTCATCATTCTCTTAAGTTGGTTAAATTTGTAATTTCTTATTTTGTTACTTTACTTTTATTAGTTCATCGGTTTATATTCTTTGTTTTGGATTTAACTAGTGTTTTGTGGAGCTTTGTCCTTTCTAGTCTTGTGTTCGAGTTCCTGACCTGTCCCCATGTGTCCTGCCCTGGTTCTACCAGCCTGGCATCTGGTCTGTCTCCAAAGTCAGTGGTCAACAAGTTTCTGAGCTCTGCTCTATGGTGTCTTGTGTGGCCTTCTCTATCAGCCTGGTCTTACTGCCCCCTCTGTTGCCAAAGTATTCTGCCAGTTGTTTCCTGAAGCCTTCCCAGTGGCCTTCCCTAGCTGTTCTGTTTATTGTGGTATCTGTTGTGCACTTCACTACCTCTTGTATCAGTCTGTCTTGTCAATAAAACCTTGTTATCTCACTGCAATTGGGTCCTCCTTCCCAGATCCCTGAGACAGACAGGTGAGTGATGCCCTCACTAGGGGCTTTAGTGATGCTGAACACCAGCTGCTGCTTGGGGGTGTCATCATTCGCCGCATCCAGCGTTGCCATGGAGAAAGGAGTCAGGATGAACTGATCCACCTCTAAGATGAATATGGACATTAGAGCAGGCTTGGGCGGCTGATTGGGCATTGCGTCCTTAATGGTTACCGAGATCCAGGCCTGCTCTGACTGAACGGGAGTCAGACAAACTGTTGTAAAAATCATAGTTTAAAAACTCAGTAATAAGAACAGGCCTTAATTTGATAATGAGCACCTAGATGATGCTCCTGCTGCGGGTGTCCGTGAGGTCCAGTCTAATGGCGATGTAGTCTATGTCTGGAGACGGAGGGTCGATGTGGTGGTAATGGATGCCCTTCGTGAGGATATCATTGCATGGTACTTTGGTGATCTTGAGCAGTTTAAGAACCTTTAGACAGTCGTCACTCTTACAATGAGCTCTGGTTTTATTATTTGCAAGGGGACAGAGAAAATGATGCCTTGATATTAAATTACAAAGAATGTTTTAATATACATTAAATTACATTTTTCTCCAGATATTATAATGCTTTGAAGTATTTCCATATATTCTGAAACATAAAATGCAATGAATGAATGAGTTGGTTAAATGTAATACTATCAGCTATTCTGCAAAATTTTAACAAGCTAAATTCTATAATTATCCCTCCAATCAAAAATACACATTATTGCAGCACAAGTCTCAGTTCTCATTTCGCCTATATATAATTTCATTTTGGGGGAAAAACTGTTGGCTATTGTTATTGTTGGCTAAAATAACTGAACTATTAAAATAGTTTTTGTGAACTGAAATAAAGCTTATCAAATTGAAATATTAAAAAAAAAATTTAAAAAAATTTTCAAATATAAATCTAAAAATAAATTTTTTAATAAAATGTAAAAATAAAATATTAGATGAAAACCCTAATAACTTTAAAATAAAATAAATATATACATTTTAAAAGAAAAAAAAAATATATATATATATGTATATATATATATATATATATATATATATATATATATATATATATATATATATATATATAGGTCCTTCTCAAAAAATTAGCATATTGTGATAAAGTTCATTATTTTCCATAATGTAATGATAAAAATTAAACTTTCATATATTTTAGATTAATTGCACACCAACTGAAATATTTTAGGTCTTTTATTGTTTTAATACTGATGATTTTTGCATACAGCTCATGAAAACCCATGAAAGGTTTCACCTTTAGACCTTTTTAAGGTTTTATTTATTTATAAAATAATAACACCACAGATCCTCAAGAAACAGTAACAAAAACACAGTGACAGAAATGTCAGAAATAGCGCATGGATCTGTCACATGATTAAGGAATGATTTGAACCCAAAGACTTGTCAGACAAGAGGTAAGTTAATCACAGACTAAAGACCCAGGTAAAGAATTAATGAATCTTTTCTGTATCTTTATAGCATTTTAGTTTTGTATTGTTTGTAGTGTGATCAACGTTTGCGTAAGTACTAGTTGTGTTGGGCAAGTAACACGAAATGACTCATTCATTTCAAGTTTCATTCATTTTGCTGAAAGCGACTCAAAAGTCCGAGTCGGTATAATGATCCGAACTTCCCATCAGTGTCTCGACCAGGCGGGAAGGAAGTCGACCGGAAGTTGAAGTCGGCCGCGTGCCGCCATCTTGTAGCAGAACTTCACTTGCGTTAGCATCCCATTGACTCTCATTCATTTTGGCGTCACTTTGACAGCGAATAACTTAACATCTGAGGCGTTTAAAGACTCCATTTGTCCATTATTTATTTCTAAAGGTACACGACAATGTATAAAGGGCTCCATTACCTTCTATGTTACATTATGGCCCCGTAGAAACAGTTTTTGTAAAAATAGGCTAACGATTGCATCACAACCACTCGACTCTCTGTCGCACAGTAGAGAAATTACCGTACAGACAGGAGGAGAAGCTCGCAGGCAATCGGGGAGACGTCAAGAGAGAAGCCCATTTTAAAATACTATACAAAATAATTAATCAGAATACTTACTCCTGCTCACTCACGCCAAAGAACTCCCCGCTCAAGCTCGCCGTCTCTGCAAGATTAACGATGGCTGTTTGCACGCACAGCTACTAGAAGATTTACATCTGTCGGGTTGCTGACGTCATCAAGCTTAGTTTGAGTCTGCGCGTCAGAAACAGAAGTGCTAAGAATCGCTAAAAATGGGCTTCACTTGTCTTAATTGAGTTCCAATGGGGTCGCTGTGTCCATTTCTTTTACTGTCTATGGTCTCGACTTACCACACTTGATAAAGTACAAGTCCAAGATCGCGACGAGCGTTGTTTCTCTGACGACGCTGCACCTCTTTGAATCGCGAACTTCAGTAGAGTCTATAGACTGACTGGCCATAAAATGAACCAATCACAAGACATCTTATAGGGGGGACACCTGGGGTGGCCAATCGAATTTCAGGGGGGGCCGGTGCCACCACGTAGACCCGCCCCTGCAAATGGTCCTCAGTTTGAAGCTAAAACATCATCATCACCTCTCTCTGACATGTTTGTTGAGTGATGAGGCACAACTCCTTCCAAGCCCAGTTCCACTGAAGTGAGAGTTAACTTAACAATAACTTAACCTAAACAATCTCTAGGACCATGAATGACAAGTTTGGAGATTGAAACTGTCCTTTTTTTCATATATTTGGCACTCCAATTCTACAAATCACCTCGAAGCAAAACAATGAAATATCCAGCAGACTTGTGCAGTACATTTCTGTGAATCTGAGCTTATTGTTTCACATTTTTCTAGCGTCAAAACATCTGGAATTCGTCCGTCATTGTTTACTCATTACCATGTTTTCTTCTAAAGGCCTCTCCTCTTTTCTTTCAGCTGTCTTTCTCCATTGGAAACTCCAATTCTCTAAGATTCCAAAGCCCTGGGTTAAACAAAGTCAAAACCAGGCCACGGAGTCTTAAAAAGCAAGATGTAATCAGTCTGTTTTTTTTTTTTTGGAATGGCATGAAATTTCATAGAGGAAAAAGAGAAAACACAAGCAGCTCTTTAAAATGTCTCATTAAAATATCTGTTCTTGTTGAACAAATTATGCTGCAAGGGGTTACAAACCCTTTTTAGAGCATTTTGCCACCATAAACCCACAGAATATTTTTTTTGCACTACTGTGGAGAAGCACAAAGTTCAGGACAACCTTGAGCACAATGAGGCCTGGTCGCCCTCCTCGTGACTGAGCTGCATGTAATGGTTTTGAAGGTACTTCAAATGTTAAAAGTATACATATATTTAAAAACTCTACTTGCAGATAATAGAATATTGATGTTTGAAATAAAAGATAGACATAATTTCATGACTTACATGTTTCTTAATTTTACAAAGAGCACTTTGCAATAATTTCAAATTAAAAGTTTTACTTTTAAACGGAGAGTCCAATTATTTCTGGTAAATCACATGATTCTTATCGGTCCTCAAATGTAGACTGGAAATTTCCGATTATTTCCAGATGGTACTTTCCTTCGAAAGTCTGATTCATTCTAATGTGTCATGCTGTTGGTTCATTTAAAAACGATTCACCTAATGTCCCTTTAGGCCTATTATTTTGTCCATTCAGTTACGTAGTGTAAGGGTGTGTTTATTGTATTTAATATAAATGTACCTGTTGAAAGTTTAAAGTCAGTGGTACTTTCAATACACTTTCAAAGCAGCTTCTCTTCCTCAATACTTGTCTATGGTTAGCAGCACTGATTTTGCAAATAATTACTGCGTTATCTATTCAATGTATATAATAGAACAAAATAATTATGTCCTTTCTTTTTTGCCTCTTCAGAGGTACATGTTTGAAAGAAATGTCTGAGTCATCCATGACTGTTCAGAGACGCCATGGAGAAAATGTTTTACAAAGGTTCGTTCAGTCTTCTTTGCAGCTTTTTATACTTGTGAATGACAGTTGTGAGTATCAGTTTCTAATACGCAGTTGTGACAGATGTTGACCTTGAAGCTGTTTTCACATATTTTCCAGATCAAACTGCAATCCACAAGGCCTGTCCTCTTTCAACGTGATGTACAGCAGTGACACAGCGGACATTATTATTAAAGAGCTAGAGAGATGTGTATGTCAGCCGACTGCTCAGACGAAAAGGACTGCAAAAATCAAACAGTTTGTGAAGAACTGACAGTTGCAGGAAAAAGTATTTGAACCTGCATTGCTTATGATGTTCGATCTGATTAAAGGAATGGTTCAAGCTTGCTCACATCCAAGATGTAGATGAGTTTCTTCATCAGAACAGATTTGGAGAAATGTAGCATTGCATCACTTGCTCACCAATGGATGCTCTGCAGTCAATGCGTGTCGTCAGAGTCCAAACAGCTGATAAAAGCATCACAATAATCCACACCAAGCGAAAAGCGAAAAGAAACAAATGCATCAATAAGACATTTTTAACTTCAAACTTGCTTCTAGCTAAAATACAACTCCTCTATCCATAATATTGCTTTCTCCAGTAAAAAAAAAAAATCATCTTTTCTGGATTGTCTTGGTGGATTCTGATGTGAGAGGACAACAACAATCGACTTGTTACTTGTGGATAATTGTGATGTTTTTATCAGCTGTTTGGACTTTGCAGAAGTTTACTGTCAGTCGGGAGGTAGATGCACAAGAATCAGGGGGTATTCATTTATCTTCACAAAATGTTCAGTTCAGGAATATTTTTTGGATTCCTGGTGTGAATCACTATCTTGAAGTCATGCTAAAATGTCTGGGGTTTTCCTGTAACTTTATATATTTAGAAATGTAATGTAGCCCACAGTAGCCTACATTTAGCCACAGGATGTCATAATAGAGCAAGAAAAAGAAGGCAGTGTTACTTTCGATGTTCATCTACAGCATGTTGTTTCACGAAATGACTGAGTTATGTAATTATTAATAACAAATAAAAGCTGTATAGGCTTATATGGATGTCAGTTTTGAATTTGAGACCATGGTGTTCAGCTTGGGAAAAGAAAAATTAAATGTCTTTCCTGGAAACAGCTGATGCTTTGGGAAAATGAAACCGAGACAATCTGTTCTGGAATTTCCCTGTAAAGTGTGAGTGGCCTTTATTCCATAGGATTTATTTTATGGTTATATAGGCCCACATATTATATGATGGAATAGGTACCTAATTTATGTTTACAATATTATGAAAAGCATATTTTTTCTTCGTCTCTCCGGCAGTTATTTCACTCTTTTTAAATGCATTTTACGAAAAGCGATCGTTCTAACCATTCACTTTTTTACATAACAAACCGTGCAACAAACAACAGCCAAAAAATTGAGCGCGCGCGCAGTTTAGCGAAAACTACTTAAGCGCGTGCCTGTGAGAGAAGGGATTGAGGCGCCGAAGCTGATTGGTTACCAGCGCTGTCAATCAAAAGCAGCCATCTCAAGTGAAAAAAAAGAGCGACGTGAAATACTAACGGAGAGAAGCGGCTGTTTTTGCGAGATTGATACACTGGGTTAAGGTCAGCGGGGTGGTTTCTAAATGACAGTCAGCCTTGTGCTTGATTTAGGCGCTGTTGAAGCTGCTCAGCATTATGCTTCTTTTATGCGGATAATGACATTACTGGGACAGTTTGACATCGGTGTCTTAAGAACGGAATAATTAACTGAACCTGCTTGGCGCTGTTTCATGTGACCCAGTAGTTTGCTTCTGGAGAAAACGAGCCAAATGATGTCAGGAATGCATTACAAGGGTCAAGAAGTCAGCTGCTGCATCAAATATTTCATATTTGGATTTAACATAATATTTTGGGTAAGAGCGTGTGTTTGTAGCACCGTGGCTTTGTTTCTAATGTGTCGGTGTTTCTTTCTGTCATTGCTCGTGAATGTGAGTGTGAAACATGCGCACGCAGTCGATGCAGCTCCTTTGTTCGTTTGTGTGAAACAAGCCGGTTTATTCTGCACAAGACCGGCACAGTTGATCGATTATTCGGGTTGAGAGGGATGCAGAAGCCCCCGGTCCTGTGTTTGTGTTAATATAAACTCATATCATTGCGATTTATCTCAGATGTTCATGACAAGTCAAGTGCGTACTTAAGATAATCGGCTTTCTCTCTGTGAAGCAATGCATCGAGCTGTCTGACTGTATGGACGAACACATGCATCTGTGTGTGTCCCGTATTGAGTACAGTAACTGGACTGACTAGAGATCACATCGTGACTATACAAATGCAGCAAGCCTACTGAAAGACCCGGGAGTAACACGTTTTGTTTCATCGTCTGAAACCTTTTTTATAATATTCCCCCTGCTTCAAATTATAGTTTTGAAATATAGAATTTGTCCCTAAAATAATATCAAGTACAAAGACAAAGAGTGATGTTGTTGTACCTATAGTTTTTTATCATGGTGAAGCCTGACACTAATAGATTGGCAATTAATTTTGTGCATTAATATACCTAATCAGATACAATTATTATTATTATTTTTTTTTTACAATTATTTATTATTCCATAGTCCTACCCCAAACTCACCACCTTTAAATTTAGACATTTGAAACCGTAAACATACAGTGGGTCTAGAAAATAATCACCCTATCTTTAAAACAATCACATTTTGTTGCCTGAAATGAAGACGGGCCAGGTTTTTGTTTTATACAGATCTATTTACTTTGATTTCAGGCTGGTGAAGTGGATTTACTTGTAGAGTTAACTGAAGTTATCATGATCTTTTTAATGTTCGACATGGATGTCATAACAGATGTCAGTAGACCAGGAAGATTTTAGAACGAGCGGTTCTAATGCATTCGTACAAATTTACCTTATACAAGCATATACAAACAAAAATCTACTTTTCTTCAACGCAAAGTTTTGTTTTCATAAAAAAACACAAGTAAAAAGTCAGTAATAAAATAACAAATAAAACAAAATTGCAAACAACAGCACAAGTAAATGCAATAGAATAAAGAGAGCTATGAAACTTTTTTTTCAAGTTTTTATTCGGAAAAGACCCATAGGTATCACTTTACAATAAGACATCATTAGTTAACTATTAACATTCACAATGAGCAATGGCTACATTTGCTACAGAAGTTATTAATCTTTGTTAAATATACACGTTTTAGTTCATGTTAGCTCATTAAATAACCTAGCTGCAACCTTGATTTTTACAACCTGTTATTAAATGTTGGAATACTTAAGATTAATGAATGTTCAGAAGAATTTTTAATTGGCAGTTTATGTTAACTAATGAAGCCTTAATGTAAAGTGTGAATGAACAATAAAGAATCAAAACGCTTTCAAACAATATCATGTTGTAGTCCAGATTAAAATGTAAAAAAAGTTTGAAAATAAATAGCCTATTAAGTCTAAATATTTAAGTATTTGGCACTGTGAAGAACACCATAGTGAATACACATATCTGAATGACTATTTAAATATATTTACGTAATTTTTAGAAAGTAGTGCAGCTGCTTTATTTATGGGGTTTCCAGGATAAGGACTGCAGTTTCTGCAGTTTAGCGCCCTCTGCTGTCAGAGAGTGAATGTGCTTTCATTCAGCGCGTCTCACGTGTTCCTCATGTGCTTCTCATGCGTGCTTGTTTACATCAGAGCACACCTTCATTCAAGCAGCATAGAGGCAGTGTTGTGCATTTTTACCAGTTGATGGATAAGTATTCTTAAAATGAATTCCAAATTCTGAATAATTTGTAATATATGATTATTCACGGTATTTAGAAGTGCCCACGATAACAATTATCGTGCATATTCATTACCGTGATATGTCGCATTACAGAGTACCAGCACGTCTAGTATTCAGGCAAGAGCAGAAAGTCAGTCACCTCCAGGATTTTGCGATCACCAAATTTAGCAAATTTTTTCAGAATTTGTGTTTAGACGCGTCCCGTGACATCATCGCAATGTGCATTCAGTCATTGAAAGGTTGTTTCTTTAGTTTCTCAGAAAAGGAATGAACAGCCTTGTGTTCTCATCATAACCGATGTACAAAAGCTACACTGGATAAATGAACCGAAAGCGGAACGAATCTGCACTATTAGTTTGGGCTAGACAGCACAGACCGTTTATCTGCTCGAGCCACAGCTGTGGGCTGACCTTGATCACACAACAATGATGTACACAGCGCTGAGAAATACAGTGAAGAAAGCATCTCTGTTAATTCTTGTGAGAAGCATTCAAATTCAGCACAGAATTCTGTTAAAGATACAGATATCAGAACAAACGCCACTGATGTGGAAACCAGGAAAAACTTTTGTTCAATAAACACAAATCTCCTCCACCGTTCACCATTGATTTAACGCAGTAAAACTATAGGAACAACTTGTGGCAGAAAGGGTCTAATGTTTTAGAGTGTTTTCAAATGCTTCACACAATTTTTCCCAGCACTTCAAAGCTTTAAGTATTACCAAATTTGAAAGTTATTTTTAATGTGATGATATTTATTAATCTTTCATAGGTTTCCCCATGTATAAAACTAAACGTTTTATAATGTAGGAAAGCAAACACTTATTTAAAAAAAAAAAAAAAAAAGATATTAAATGACCAATAGTAGATGGCTGCAGAGGAGCTGCCTAATATATATATATGTATTCATTAAATTATATTTAGACATTATGAATGACAGTAATAAAAGTACATTTTATCAGATGTAATATATTTATTACATCTGTAAGACGCCTGCTAAAGATCTGGGAATCATTGTAGGCCACAAAAATCAGAAAACAATTCTGCGAAATCCTGGAGGGACTGGAAAGTGATTTTCTTTGACAGACATGACAGACAGCAGCAGGAATATTGGACAGTGGTCCCTTTAAGAGTTTATCCACGGCCCCAATATACTGTTCTCTTTCTCAACTATTTAACGCCCCCAAACTGACTGTGTTTAACTGCATACTCGCCAAGACGCGCAATTTGACATAATTTTTTATGCATTTGAAAGTTTTAGCGTATTTGTGGCTCAGAAGCTGTTTGAGACTGAGCGTGGCTTGTGTGGTGGTGTGCGCACTTTTGGTGCAAGCGTGAAACCAGCGGGAATTACTAAAATAATGCACAGTACAAGCACTATATAACCGGAGCGAATGAGACGTGTGTGAGAGAGAAGGGGTCGTCGGAGAGAAGAGAGCGAGAATGTGCAGCTGACATTATTGCCTGTGTCGTTGGAAACAAAACGGATTGGCTCGAAATCAGAAGGAAGTGAGATTGATCGGCCCGGATTAGAAAAATCGTCCGATTCCGATCCCTGGCCAATCGATAGGTGCATCTCAAAATTTTTGTGTTGCAGTCTTCTGAGGATCTTTTGGAGCATCCAGAATTGCCATTTGGCCTTTTTAGACTAAACAAATATGTCCAACATATTTGTGATATCTATAATCAAGTGGTAAATAACGATGGTGTCCAGTGACTAAATGTTGTTGCCGTGGTACTTCCTTGATTTCTCCGAAGAGAAAGAATTGAGAATTGTTTGAATTGATTATACAACTCCAACAGTCCTAGACTTTTAAAAATAAAGGTTCTTTTTTTTTTTTGCATTGTCGGTTCCATGGAGAATCTTTAACATCTACATCAAAATTCCATTGCACTAAATTTCTTTATAGCAGAATATAGAAAAAAGTTTTTAGGATTACTGAAATGTTTTTCACGCTAATTAAAAATTATTCTTTTTAAAGAACTGTTCTCTGAAAGCTTATGTTGGGAACCAAAGATGGTTCTTCCATGACATCTCTGTGAACACCTCAATCCAGGGTTTGTGACACAGCTTACACGTAAAGTATTTTACTGAAACATGAAATAATGAAAAATGACATTTCTCAGAGTGCAGCGCTCAATAGTTTTGTACAGTATAGCTGACATTACCGACACCCCTTAAGGTGCTCAGATAAAGCAGTAAACAAACCCCCTGAATCGATGTATTCATGGATATATAAATGAAAATCTCTTTTAATTGTGTACAATATATAGCTTCGCTTTCACAAGGAAACACACAACGACATGGCGGCACGGCAACAGCGAAAATAAAAGTTATGCCTTCTTTCTTTGCGTGAACATTTGGGCGGCGTTATGCAAATGATCCCACATTGTGATGTAGACATGTGTGGGCGTGTTAGAATGAGCTGTTTTTAGTCTTTTAGAAAGAAGATCTCTTTGGATTTGAGACTTTAGTCTATGCAACTTTACAGATCTTCTTTATGCACGAAGAGGTTGTAAGACTCCAAAGAGAAAAATTTAAATCGCATCTCTCTCTAATTCTCTTTAGTGTCTTTCCATGCCCTGATTGAATCTGACGCTGATGCCATACCTTTCAGACTACTTGAGCTAGAAAGGTTAATGAAAACATGCAAACAGCCAAGGAATATACATTTATCCATGTATCAGTCCACAGAGACATCGAGAAATGGGTGTATGTGGAGCCTTAATATCACAAACAACACTCTGTGATACTGAAAAATCTGCATGTTTTCCGGTTCGCTCCATTGTGCCGTGTGAAGTTGAATGGGAATGAATGGAGCTTGTATGCCACACAACTTCTGTCTGTTTTTGTAATCAAGCCCAAGACACTGAATTGTCCTTAATGCGTCACACTGAAGGTCTCCCACTATTAGCAAATTCATTTACATAATCTTTTAAAAAACGAGAGGAACTTCAGGCTTCTTAACTTAACTACTTTTAACAGAAATACTATGCTGGTCAACTAGCTTCACTATATGTAAGACCAGGGTATTCTGGTCCACCTTCACAAAACGAAATATATTCAGTGTGGAATAAAAAATAAAAATAAAAAAAATTATGGTAACACTTTAGTTTACACTTTAGGGATCAATTCTCAGTATTAACTAGTTGCTTATTAGCATGCATATTACTTGCATATTAGCTGTTTATTAGTACTTATAAAGCAAAACAAAGATTATTAGAGTATGTTAAGCAAGAAAACACTTTGTGCTAAATTTAATCTAATTCAAATGCTGCTTGCCATTTCTTTGTAATTGTGAAATTTACTAGTAATGTCTAAATGGAAGTGAAAGTAAATCCCACATCTAATTTTTCCAGTGTGTTAAGTCTAAATACAGGACCGATTGCACAGTGTCCAAGTCTTTTAGTAAAAGAACTATTGTATTAGAGAGACCCCGCACCCACAATCACTGTACTCTTGTCCTGCATAATACACAAAAACCCTTGTGTGAGGCATAGTCCTGCGCGCAGTGGGAGCTCTGATGATGAAACGATGGAGCATTATGAGGGACAAACAGGGTTGTTTACACTTAAATGACATGGTGAGATGTAGCTGTGAATGCTTTCTTGAATAGTGAATGAAAGTCTGGAGGTTTCTTAAATACAGGGTGATCTGACTAAAGGTCTTGACCCCACTGAAACACAGATGTCATTTTTGAAAGCAATAATGAGTTTGGAGAATGGCTTGGCTGATGTTCAGGTCCATGTGTTTCCACCCACTTCTCTTTTTCTTTATTTTGCTTTTAAAGGAATAGTTGACCTAAAAATGTAACTGTTTAAAAATTACTCACCATAAGATCATCAAAGATTTAGAGGAGTTTGTTTCTGCATCAGATTTGGAGAAATTTAGATTACATGGATCCTCTGCAGTGAATGGGTGCCGTCAGAGTGAGAGTCAAAACAGTTGATAAAAACATCACAGTAATCCACAGTTAATGTGAAAAGCTGCATGTTTATAAGAAACAAATCCATCATTAAGACTTTTTTTTTTTACATTCAAACTGTTGCTTCCAGCAAAAATACAAGTCTTCTATCCATAATATCACTTTCTTCAGTCATCTCGTCTGAATCAGGAGAGAAATATGAACAGATCAAACACCATTTACAATAGAAAACAGTCCAGAACAGCTCTAAACAAATATATGGGTGGTTTTGAAGTGAGAGGACAACAGAGGATGCACTTTTTCACTAGAGGAAATTATACTTATTTTTCACTATTATGGATTATAAACTCATATTTTGGTTAGAAGTTAAAAATGTCTTGATGGATTTGTTTCTTACAAGCAACTTTGCACTTTACAAGATGTTAACTAATGGACTGGAGTGCTGTGGATTATTGTGGTGTTTTTATCAACTGTTTTGACTCTCACTCTGACGGCACCCATTCACTTCAGAGGATCCATTGGTGAGCCGGTGATGCAATGCTACATTCCTCCAAATCTGTTCTGATGAAGAAAAAATCCATTTACATCTTGGATGGCCTGAGGGAGAGTAAATCTTAAGCAAGTTTAAATTTTTGAGTGAACTATTCCTTTAATTTGGCCTTCAGTGTCATTAAATTAGTTTCCATTTCAGCAATACAAAATCTGCCAATGGTATAGTTGTGTCTAAAGGAACAAATGTCAAATCTCGCCCTTTTTTTGTAAGCATTACAGTTCATGTGAACACAGCATTTATGTATTTCAAAATAAATAAAATAAACAGAGTTTATGAAGGAATAAGGTACAAACAAAGGCAGTGTTTTCCAGTTCTTTTCTCAGTTTAATGGAAAGAACCAGATGTCTGCTCAGATTCCACCATTTAAGAGCAGACTGCAGAAACTGTGTCCGAGAGTGTAACATGAGAAGCTGTTGAAGTTAAAAACAAGACCTTAAGAGTGAGATCTGGAGGTTAGCACGCTTTACAGTCATGACCTAATGTTTGGCCAGACTGAGGGAATCTGATAAAATGCTCGATGACTTTTTTTCTCTCTAATGTTCAGCATTGGCTCACTGGGAAAGTTGTTTTGAAACATTACTGTGTGGAGAATAGTAATCTGGGCTCATTTGGTAAGAGCTGCATATAAGCAGATAAGAGTTGCATTGCTATTTACCGACACATTGAAGAAAAACCGAAAATGTACCTGAGACCAAAACACCTTCTAAATCCACTGAGAATTAAGGGCTGTGCACAGCAAGACAAAAGATTGGAGCAAAAATTTGAAGAACATTTAAATTTGAGGGAACATTCGTCACTGACACAGAATTTCTACAGAAGGGGTGTTTGAATTTCTTTTCCATTGCACTACGAAAACCACTGGTCATACAATAGATTCATGCTTTTGGTCACATGCTCAAAATTCTTTTCATAATAATGGACAACAATTTGTTTTTACATTCAGAGGGTATTATTACATACAGGGCCGTCGCTAGTGGGGTGAAAGGTGGTGACGATTATAGGGGCCCACGGCCGAGGGGGGGCCCCGGCGATCTCAACCGACTCTAAAAAGACGCTCAGGACAGTTGACAGGACACTGCTGCGTGTCGTCTCGAAAGCTTATAATTTTCACGTTTTTTTAAGCCTTGCCACTTGCCAATTTAAACATTCAAAAGTGTTTAAAGCATTCAAACGCAAGACGCAGAAAAGCTAAACTGAGTAGCTGGTTACTCGCTAAACAGTTGAGAATAAAATCGGATGTGTATTATATCGGATGCATTCATTGTCTCTTAAAGTGACCGCGCCTAATTTAGCTACTGCTGTTGTAATATTAATCCAAAAAAATGAAAGAAAGGAAACCACTCCCAACTCTCGACTGAATTACTTTGTAGTTTTAACAAGAATTAATGCATAGGCAAACCAACAAATATTCAGACACCAGATATCATTTTTGATATTGTTTTTTTTTTTTTTTACTAGTACGTGCGGGGTACTAACCCTAACACTATAATGAATTTATGTAAGTGAGTATAGCAAAATAAAGTGAACTGTGGCATATTATACCCAAATAAATTTTCATTCAGCGGATTACTAGTGAAATTGATTAAAAAACATTAAAAAACATTTTTGGGACCAATTATTGTTCAGACACTTTGACCTCACCATGTTTTGCTTACGTGTTTTTTTCCAGAATTGCTAATGCAACCTTTTAACACCACAGACTGAACAAAATTAATCATTGCTTGGTAATTGGTCAACAAAGTATTGACAGTTGTCTGAAGTTTTCGTTTGATTGTAATCCATTACATATCTTTCTATCAAAGTTATCTGATATTAAGATGATATTAAGTTTAATTTGTTCTGACAGTCTAACTCTGAGTTCTTGTCAGATTTCATTACCATTTTCTAAACTAGAGCAAATAAACTGTGATAATGTGAGAAATGTTGAAGATGTCTGAATACATTTTGGTTTGACTGTAGGTATATTACACTTTTACAGTGAAGACTATGCAGTGATATTTTACATTTAATTTTTCAGTTTCAGTACCTAGACACTTACAAACTTGAAAAAATTTAAACACTGTGTAAATAGCACAAACAAATAAACAGAACGAACATACAAATTAAACCATTTCAAACAGGACCCATTGGTACAACCTGCACATAAGTTCCTATATTTGTGGGTTAAATAACCACTTAGAAGTTGAGTTTACCAAAAAATGAAAGTTCTCTCATAATTTACTCACTCTCATGTCATTTTTGCTTTCTTCTGTTGGACACGAAGATATTATGAATGAATTTGGTAAGCACACAGTTCTGGTACCCATCGACTTCCATTATATTTTTATCCACACAGTGCAAGTCAATGGTAACTGAAGCTGTTTGTGTATCAAAATTCTTCTTCATTTGTGTTTTCTGGGTGAAAGGAGGACCTCATTTTCATTTTTTTGTAGACTTTCCCTTTCATACTGATTTATTATGAGTAATTTAAAATTGAATTATCAGGCATAAGTATATCTGACAACGTTTTCAACAATGTGCAATGCATGCATACTGTAACATCTAAAAATGTGTTTTAGACTTTTACGACCTTTAAAAACTTCTTAATCTTCTTTGCTTTCTTAAAAATGTTCATCACGTCTGAATGAATTAATGCCATATCTGTCTTGTTTTATAGTTGCTTGGGATGGCTTTCCTTGGAATCGGATTATGGGCTTGGAGTGAGAAGGTGAGAAAAAAAACCCAGTCTAATGCATAATCCATACTATATATATATATATATATACTTATTGTGATATATTGTGTGTCTGTGTATGCTCAATCAATTTCTGTGCCATACTGAAACTACACTGTTTCTGTTTATAATGAAATATTTGCCAATATTTGTATCTACCGTAATTGCAAAAAAAAAAAAAACACACATTTGAAGCAAATTCTCAAGGTTCTGGGAAGCAGTTCAGCTAATCAGAGCTCTGTGTGTTCTTCAGGGCGTTCTGTCTAACATCTCGTCCATCACGGATATGGGTGGATTTGATCCGGTGTGGTTGTTCGTGGTAGTTGGAGGGGTGATGTTCATCCTGGGTTTCGCTGGCTGTATCGGGGCCCTGAGGGAAAACACCTTACTGCTCAAATTTGTATGTTTTCAAGTTTTGATTCATATTAGGTGTAGCCTCCTGCAAAACAGATTAGTTAGGTGCTTTTTTTTTTTACATGTACATCCATGGGTGTTTCTGCAACTATTAATAGATGCAGGACAAATATCTACCAGAAAGTGCAATGCACAGATTGCTCAAATAGTATAAACAGATTTTAGACACAGATACACTCTCAGAAAAAAGGTACAAAAGCTGTCACTAGGACAATACCTTTTCAAAATGTACACTTTTGTACATTTTAGGTACTAATATGTACCTTTAAGGTACCAATATGGACTGTTTAGGTACAAAGGTGTGCCTTTTGAAAAGGTACTGCCCCAGTGACAACTTTTGTACCTTTATTTCTGAGAGTGTAAAATATATATATCTGATATTTTACTTGTCACTTCTAAATGCAACACCTCTTAATGCAAATTATTGTAAAATCACTAACATACACTAATCTGAGGTCTTTTTTTTATTATTTTTTTTTTATTAGTTTTTTCAATTTTTTAACCATTTTATGTATTTAATAAATAAACTAGTATCAATGCATTTGTTACAATCATTTAACAAATAAATTTACACTATACAATCTAAGTATGTAATTAATAAAGAATGTTACTAAGTGACATTTCTGTAATAAAGCAATTAAACACTGTATGTTTGTGTAATTGTTTTAATTTCCGATTGCAAAAATTCAACTGGTGCCAATGTGTTTTGGTAACAATAATAAAAAAATACATTTACTAAATTTGCACTATTACAGTCTAATTGACATTTTTGCAATAAAGCAATTATTTATTTTTATTATTATTTTGGCTTTTTATTTTATTATTCACAACAGAAAAGAAATACAGCGGTGGATGAGGTATAGAGGTAAAATGAGTGTTAATATCTGTAGTAAAGTGTATGTGTCTCTCTCCTCTCCCAGTTTTCTGTGTTTCTGGGGATAATCTTCTTCCTGGAGCTGACTACCGGTATCCTGGCCTTTGTCTTTAAAGACTGGATTAAAGATCAGCTCAACTTTTTCATCAACAACAACATACGAGCCTACAGAGATGACATTGACTTGCAGAACCTCATCGACTTCACTCAGGAATATGTAAGATGCAGGGAAAATACACCAGAAAGTGAAAATCAGGAAAGTTGTAAACAAGACAAAAGAGAAAAAAAAGTGTACACAGTAGGAAAAAAAGCAAACTATCAGTTTATCTGCGCTACATATCTTTACTGAAGAAGTTACCATATCAAAAGCATGCATCTGAAGTGGTATTGAATTCATACAGACGCTTTAATGCAGCTCTGAGTTGGCATGAATGCATTTGCACTGCAATCATAGTTGCATAATGATAGGATATTAATGTTTTATATTATATTTTGAATTTTCCTGTGGCTCAGTGATGGAGCATTGCGTTAACAGCACAAAAGGTTGTGGGTTTGATTCCCAGGGAGAACATACTGGTTAAATAAAATAATGTACAGCTTAAATGCACTCTAAGTCGCTTTGGATAAAGGCGTCTGCTAAATGCATGAATGTAAATATAAAATAGATATATAAAGTATAAAAATAGAGCAAAAACAGACAATATTGTCAATACTAATACTAAACTCACTTAATATTAACAATTTAATGTGTGATATTGCTTTAAATTTTCATAGGTTGTAAATATAAAAAACAAGAACTCACACTGGGCAGTTTTTGTCCTCATATATTGAATTTAATTAATTTTGATGGCATTTTACCCCAAGTTTCAATTAATTTCTGTGAGAGCTTCTACAGTGTTGCGAAGTACCTATAATTATTTATCATAACTACGGCAGAAAATATAATGTTAAGTAATGTCAGTTACCATAGATTTGGCATGCCTTTTAATAACGTATAATAAAAAAAAACTTTAATATTTACATTTGAAATGTTTTGGATTTGAATGTTGCAAGGTTCAAAGTGCAAACATATCATTGCCCGTGATTTTAGTCAATATTCTTGTGGTTTGTTTCACATATAATTTTTTTAATATTCAAAAGAATTTCTTATGGAAAAAGATATGATGTCAGTCACTTGCATTAGGATTCAAACATAGAAATCAATTCTAATTTTTAAAAATATTTTATTCATTTTTCTGGCATTTTTTATTCATCATATTCTATATTTCTAATCAATATAAATTAACCAATTAAAATGTTGTTAACACTCATTAACACTAACACTCATTTTAATGAACAATCCTCACTATTTACTAGTTGCTTATTAGCATGCATATGACTAGCATATTAGCTGTTATAAAGCACATAATAATGCCTTATTCTGCATAATCATATTTGAGATCCCTTAATCCACCTTATACCTCAAGTCAAGTTTAACTAAGTTTGTAAGTATAACTTTACAAACTATTAATAGACAGCAAATAAGGATTCTGGAAACTCTTAGTTTCCTGTTAATGATATGAGTAGAAGTTTGCACTTTGCACACAGAAGACATTGTTTCCTGTGCAAAACCCTACTAAAGTTCAACACTGCACTGCAACTGCAGCTTTACTGTGCGTATTTCAAGCATTATGCTCACTACTGCAGATCTCTTTCTAGCAGATGCCTTTCCTCAGGACAGATTTAATTTGATCAGAATTAGGCAGATGCTGTCATGTTATTTATGCCACATCTGTGACGTTGATAAATATTAAACCGATACAGTCTAATGCATTCAATGCTTTCTCCGTACTTGCTTTAGGAGATGTGTCCAATAATCCAAATTATTGGAATCCTATCTCAATTTTATGATGAAAGTGCATTCCAAAACTCAAGAAATGTAATTGCATGCACAATATTTGTGTTTTTGCAGTGGGAATGCTGTGGGGCGTTTGGAGCAGATGACTGGAACCTCAACGTTTACTTCAACTGCACGGACAGCAACCCCAGCCGAGAAAAATGTGGCGTGCCCTTCTCCTGTTGCACCAAAGACCCAGCGGTAAGAGATGAATTTGTATGGCAACGGACTGGAAGTGTGTAGAAACTATGTGTCTGCATTTGCAAAAAAATGTACTCACCCTCAGGATATCCGAGATGGGGATTAGTTTATTTCTTCATTATATTTGGAGAAAAATGTACCATTGTATCACCAGCTCACCAATGGATGCTCTGCAGTGAATGGGTGCCATCAAAATGAGTGTCCAAACAGCTGATACAAACATCACAGTAATCCACACCACTCCAAGAAACCGATCCACCTTTAAGATGTGTTTACCTTCAAACCCTTGTTTTTAATGCTGTTTCCAATGAAAAAGTTGTCTCGTCTGAATCAGTAGAGAAATATGCACAGTGGTAAACAAGTTTGTGGGTAGACTTTGAAGTGAGAGGACAACATGAGATGGACTTTTTCACTGACGGAAGCATTATTATGGATTATGTACTCATATTTTGGCCAGAAGCAACGGTTCAAAGTTAAAATTGTTTCAAATTAGTTTTTCCCTTCACAATGTTTTAATTTGTAGACCGGTGTTTAGAACTGGTTTGGACTGTTTTTTGCTTGTAAACGGTGCTTGATCTGTGCATATTACCCTCCTTATTCAGAAGAGGTGACTTTCTCACTGGAGAAAGCAATATTATGGATCGAGGACTCCAGAGTATTTTAGCTGAAAGCAACGAATGTGATGTGACGCAACTGAGACTTTGTTTGAAAATGTTGCCACACAGATACAGTACTCATCATCTTGCTCCACTAATAATCCTTTTTTTTTTCTAAACACAATTTGTATGCCATGATTTGTCATGCTTCATGATTTAAGAGAGACTAAAAGCACGAGAGGGGAAAGTGCAAACAATCAATGACAAAGAGTGCAACAAAAGGGAACTATTAAACAGGATTTGGTCTACGTGAACAGAGTAAAAATAACATTTCACAGACAATAAACAAGCACTGGAAGCACAACATCTACAGCAATGAGGAAAGAAATGATAGCCTATTATGAGCTATTAACTCATAACAAATAAACACCATAGACATTAAATGATTTGCTTATGAGCTCTTCTGTGAATGCAGCGACTCATCATTTCACTTCGAGGGAAAATGCTGACAGTAATGTCACGCTTTCATTCACTAAGTTAGAATTAGAAAAGCAGAACTAAATAAAGAGTTATTTAAGTTTATAACTGTTCAAATACTTAAAGGAGTAAATAAAGAGTTTATAAATCTGGAATGTTCAAATGAAATGTATTAAAACCACTGGACGAATGAAAAGAGCAACCAGATTTTCAGAACTGACTGACTATTTATAAGTCATGAAAATTAGAGATTGACTGATATATCGATTTACCAATATTTCCCTCGATATTTTAAGCATTTTACCATAATCGGATATCGGTTTTGTAATATCGGATTCACAGATAAAAGCTGTCATCTTTTGAGAATAGCATGCAGGATCGCCATTGCAGCGCATCTGAGGGGAGACGAGACGACTATAACAACAGCTGCAGGTACATATCGGTTATCGGGCACATAAACATGCAAATAATTGGTATCGTATCGGTAATAAAAAAAAAATCTATATCGGTTGATCACTAATGAAGATTCAACCTATGACAGGCACATGCTGTTATTAGTTTGTAAGGAGGAAGACTTATGAAAAATGACCAACTAACTCCCTCAGAGTTTGCTATTTCCAGTCCTTATCTCTTCACTCCACCCACACTGAATTCTTCTGACGGTCAGCACACTTCCTTTAAGTTGAAATGTTACCATTGTCTTCAATTAATTAAACATCAGTGACGTTGACTGTTTTGCAGGAAGATGTTATCAACACTCAGTGTGGATATGATGTTCGGGCAAAATCGGTGAGTCTTGCTCACAGTATTGTGACTTTTCACACTCCCTCCATCAATTTGATGCAAAATGAAGGCAGTGTTTACCTATGGCGTTATTTTTGTGCCTCAATCCTGAACAAGTAATTGTAAGTTTTGAGCACAGAGAACTATATTTTGCAAGCACATTACATTATATTTTGAACGGAAATTAACAATCGCAAAAAAAAAATTCGCTTGAGCAAAGAAAAAAGATTCCGTGCTCAATAAATGTATTTGCTTGTTTGCTATTATCCATATTAACGTGCAGTAATAACCCCTCTCACGCAGTTTACTCAGGTGCTCTCTCACAAACGTATTCTACGATCCTGTCAAGTCTCTCTCTCTCTCTCAACCTCTTAATTCTGTGCGCGCTCAACTCTTGACACACGCTCGCTCAACTTACAACAGCGTTACAAGTGTGCAACAAAATCAACCAATCGGAAAATTAAAGGTCAATTGTGATTGGCTGTTGGTCTCCAATCAAATCGCTAGTAGAACCAAAGCCCTATCATTTCCTAATTAGAGTTCAATAACGAGAAATGAAAAAATGGCTAGTTTATTTGTTTTTCCGTTTAGTTTGACAAACGCTTTCATCTGATTGGTCGAATCGCTCCGCCTTCAGCTCGGTCTTTTCATTCTTTCAGCAGAATAAGAGTCAGTGCGAGTGAAGCACTGTAATGTCTGAAACCAACTCACTGTTAATTAGAATAATATTTGAAACAAATGTAGCTGGGCACATAATTTGTGCTGCTGCGACTTGCAATTGACCCCTTTAAATTATTTCTAGGTTATAGTATTGTATGAATATTGTCCCACTGTAAATACAGTGCAAATAGTTCTGTCTCCTTGGATAACAGTGAAGTGGAAATCAAAATCAATAATAGACTGAACAGTTCCATGATAATATGTCTGTAACATTTATTACTTTCGTCTTTTAAGTCAAAAGGCACTAGGTATGTGTGTGTGACATTAATAAATAATTGTGAAAATTAATACAGTTAAATTTATGAAATAAATTAGTAATATTAGTTTTATTACATACTAAATTGAATAATGTTTCTCTTCTTAGTATTCTTTGTTGGGCTTGAGAAAGCCAACATATATTTAAACATTATTATTATTATTTATTATAAGAGTAATTGACACAGACTAGAACTTTAATGTTTCACCAAATTCAGCTCAGATCTTCAGACTCGTCTGACTCGCGTTGCTGTATAACTGGTCAGACTTAACTTCCCAAATAATCTTAGTGACTTTTGTTACCCGAGCAATGAAGGCCGTAACACTTAATGTCCACTAGAGGGGGCGACAGGATTTCTGTTTACAGTAGTTTAAGTGACAAATATATACATGAATTTCATGTGTACTGCCATGAATATGCCATATCTGTGTACAAGAATAAACTTCACACTTCAAGCTGTACAACTTTTTAAAACTTCCCAATCTGGCTTTTTCAACCTACCTCCAAATTTGTTTTAAGATATAGTTTATTCACACTGGTTTATGCATTTAATGTTCGTCCTTCTGGAGCTTTTATTTTTCATGAAGTGTATATTCTAAGATTCTGTATATTCAAAGTATATTCTGTAAAGAGCTTTGAGATTTTTTTTTTTTAATTCGTTATTGAATTCTAAATAGGAAATGAAATGATCAAAACGTACACGAACCAGACGGGCTTTGGTTCTACTAGCGATTTGATTGGAGACCAACAGCCAATCACAATTGACCTTTAATTTTCCGATTGGTTGATTTTGTTGCACACTTGTAACGCTGTTGTAAGTTGAGCGAGCGTGTGTCAAGAGTTGAGCGCGCACAGAATTAAGAGGTTGAGAGAGAGAGAGACTTGACAGGATCGTAGAATACGTTTGTGAGAGAGCACTCATTTATTCTCATTGTATAGTCATTATTATTAATATTTTCTATTATTTGCTGTTTTCAAAATTATAATGAAATCAAACAAACGGGACTATTGGCATTACATAGAGACACTTCATCCTGAGATGCTTTATAAACAGTATTGTCAATGTGTTTTTCTTCATTGTCAGGTCCAATTTACAAAATGTATAATATTTATATTCTAAATCTTAATTCAAAATTTAAAAAAAAAAAAAAAAAAAAAGAATACAATATTTTCATTATACACAGCCTTTTTTTTTATAGAAACAGTTTTCACTTAGAAATTTCACAACTAATTACAAAGAAATGGCTAGTAACAATGAATTAAGTGTGAAATGAAGTATTTAATTTTAAAATGTACTCCATTTATATAAATATATATATATATATATATATATATACATGTGTGTGTGTGTGTGTGTGTGTATAAACAATACATAAGCATAATCCTTTAGATAGAAGGTCTGTAAGATGATATGAGAAATAAATGTAGGTGTGTTCAAATTTTAGACTAACACTATGCATGTGTAAAAAGAGGACAAATTATTGATCCTGATCCCATGTGTTCATCATTAGGACGCAGAGCAGAAGACATACATTCATGTCAAAGGCTGTGTGCCGCAGTTTGAGAAATGGCTACAGGACAACCTGACAGTAGTGGCTGGGATCTTCATCGGCATCGCTCTGCTGCAGGTGAGAACCAATGCCTTCATCTGCATTGGCTGACTGCATCTTCTGCTTCTACTTCATGCCTCTCTCTCTTTTTCCAGATATTTGGAATATGCCTTGCACAGAATTTAATCAGTGATATTGAAGCTGTGAGAGCCAGCTGGTAAGAACACACACATGCAAACTCACGACACGTTGTCTCTGTCCCTGCTCTAATTTTGCTTGAGCTTTTCTCTTTCACCCCAGTGCTTGATGCCTGTGCATCTAATATTTTACTTATAATGCAGAAGTGCCACCATGTGGACAAAACCATGTGCCCACCATGTGGACAAAACAAGAATCAGACGAAGATGATGTTTGATCAAAGCTCTCTCAGCTGAAAACTGTGAAAAAACTGTTTGCTCTACCATGTAACTTTCTTACAAAATATAATGTGCATTTTGTGCTTTCGAATTATATTTGTTCATCAGCAGAAGAAATGCCTCAAAAACTATTTATATCTAAATTCTGATGAATGATTGAGTATTAAACATTAAATGTCAGTGAAGTCAGCAAAGAGTATCTAAAAATGTTATTTTAAAACTGAAACTTTAAAATAAAAAATGTTATCTTCATAAATGCATTAAAGGAACAGTTCACCCAAAAAATGTATTCACCATCAGGTCATCCAAAATGTAGATAAATTAGTTTCTTCATCAGAACAGATTTGGAGAAATGTAGCATTCCATCACTTGCTCACCAGTGGATCCTGTGGATGGGTGCCGTCAGAATGAGAGTCCAAACAGCTGATAAAAACATCACAATAATACACAAGCAATCCAGTACATCAGTTAACATCTTATGAAGTGAAAAACTGTGTGTTAGAAGAAACAAATCCATCATTAAGATGTTATTTGCTTCACACAAGTCTTATATCCATAATACTGCTTTCTCCGGTGAAGAATTCCACTTGTCTGAATCAGGACAGAAATCTACTCATGTACAATTGAACATTTCTAAAACAAATATATGTGAGAGGACAACCGGGGTTGGACTTTTTCACTGGAGGAAGAATTATTATGGATTATGGACTCATATTTTAGTTAAAGTTAAACGTCTTAATGATGGATTTGTTTCTTACAAACAAACAACTTTTCACTTCACAAGACTCATTTATTAACTGATGGCCTGGAGTTGTGTGGATAACTGTAATGTTTTGATCAGTTGTTTGGCGTCTCATTCTGACGGCACCCATTCACTATTCCTTTAGGTGACACGCATTTAATTTGAAATATATCTGATTTGTGAAAAAAAAAGACAAAAAAAAAGGAGGTGATGTAATTTTTTTAATTTATATTTTTAGAACGTGGAATCATCGAATTCCTAATATTAGGCTTTTCAGCAAATTAGCAGAGTTCTTGTGATTTTACTCCTATCTGAACTCCTCGCGACACACACACACACATCTCCACTCACTCTCCTCCGTCCTCTCTGTCATATCCATGCCAACTCACCTCACAACCTCACTTCTCCTCCCCATGCCTTCTTCAGGGTGCCGCCCCCCTCTTTCGTTGCCCGCCGACCCCCGTCCCACTCCAGCAAGAAAGTCTCGGTGTACTCCTGAGGGAGGTTGGCCTGGTGGGTGTGAAACATGCCGGCTTGTGTTGTGTGTGCTCTCGGTGTTCTTCTAATCTAGATCATCAGCTGATGTTTATCAGTTTGTCCTCCTGCCATCACAGTAATCATTCATCAATCACTAACAACAAACCAGTTACACATTCACACGTTTAACCATCTTACTGTATAGTAAGGGTTAGGATTAGGGTTTGGTTTAGGGTTACTTGCATGTAGTTATGCATAATTAATTGTTATCATAATAGTAAGTACATGTAACGTGTAACAAGGACACCTTAAAATAAAGTGGGACCAAGTTTAAAATACCTTTTGAGTAATTATTACAGAAATAACATCCTTTTAAAATAATATGCATAAGTGCGAACTGAATGTGACGTTTTCAGACACTTCAGTGCATGTTAATTGCAATTAAATGAAAATGTATTATAGTTTAAATGTATAATAAATGCAGTTAGCTGACCTTAGCTGAACATTTTTAGATGTCAATTAATAATTACTTTGAAATATGGTTAAAGTGCAGTATGTAAAATAAAGAAAAAACAAAGAAACATTAAGTTCATAAAAATAAATATGTACGATTCTGCATTATTTTTATTATACTAATCATCTATGTATATGACATCAAATACTAAAGTTTTTCTAACTTTTTTTAATTCAGCTATCGCTTAAATTGTTATACTTATATAATATTTGTAATGACATTTTCTGTATTAAATTATGTGCAAATACAAGAACTATTTTCCTTCTTGGAGCCAGTGTTGTTTGAATATATAATTCAGGTGCTATTAGTTTTTATTAGTATTTTTAATTATAATTTTTTTATTTCTATATTTACCGTTTTCATTTTAGTTCTAGTAATTTAACTGTGTGTTTCTTGCCACTTGTATTAGTTTTCTGCATCATTATTTTTTATTTCAGTTTTTATTTTAGTACAGGTTAAACTGAATAAAAATGATAAAATGTTGTCCTATCAACAAAAATGAAAAAAATACTTTTTTTGTATTTGAATTTTATTTCGGTTTTATTTTAAGTAAAAAAAAAATCCAATCTCACAGAGATCTACTGCAGTGAATGTGAATGTGTCTGGCTCCACGCTCATCGTCATCTTAACCCCGCTCCTCTCTCCCACTTCTAGCCCCGTTTAGCTCCTCGGACCGTGTGCTCATTATAACCCTGATCCACCAGCTGGCCTTGCTGCATCCCACATCAGTCGTGCTCTCTCTAGCTGAAATCAGTCAGTCACACTGTATAGATTGCAGTTCTGATTTCTCTAATGCAAGGCCCCATTTATTAAGTTGGCAGAAAAAAATAAAGCTCTACTTTGGTTTTTATTAGAAAAGTCAATGGAGTGATGCCAACTCTTAATGAGGCCTTGCACCGTTGGCTCTAGACTTCTGTTCATGACCCATGTCTTCTTTTTCTATTTTGTCTTTGCAGTTTGTTCACATGAAATGGCAGCTAGTCGTTCAAACACTCACAGGTACTTCACACATGTATGCACTTACATAACACACAATCCTTTAAGTCAGCATGAAATGAAGGTGAATATTTCGGAAGTAAAATTCTGATATAATATTGATTTCCCACTGACTTTAATATTCTTAAAGGAGCAGTTCACCCAAAATTGAAAACTCACTCACCCTCAGACCATTCAAGATGGAGAAATGTAGCATTGCATCACTTGCTCACCAATGGATGCTCTGCAGTGAATGGGTGCCGTCAGAATGAGAGTCCAAACAGCTGATAAAAACATTACAATAATCCACAAGTAATCCACACCACTCAGGTCCATCAATTAACATCTTATGATAAGGTGTGTAATTATAAAAAACAAATCCATAACTGCATTTTTATCTTCAAACTGTTGATTCCAGCTAAAATATAAGTCTTCTTTAATACATAAAACAGCTTTTTCCAGTGAAAAACTCTGAGTCAGGAGAGAAATATGCACAGATCAAGCAAAAACAGCTCTAAAGAAATATGTGGGTTTATTTTGGACAACAAGAGATGGAATTTTTCACCGGAGGAGGCGTTATTATGGAATATGGACCTATTTTGGTCACACACAGCTTTTCACTTTACAAAATGTTAGAGGGACTGGAGTGGTGTGGATCACTTGTGGATTATTGTGAGGTTTTTATCAGCTGTGTGGACTCTCATTCTGACGGCACCCATTCACTGCAGAGCATCCATTGGTGAGCAAGTGATGCAATGCTACATTTCTCCAAATCTGTTCTGATGAAGAAACAAACTCATCTACATCTTGGATGGTCTGAGGATAAGTACATTTAAACTTTTTCTTTAATACCAACCGAACTAGAAAGATTTGATTCGTCCAAACTGTGTTTCTTTCTCTTTGTAAACAGGCCTGTGCCAGAATGGTGAACACAAGATGCCAAGTGCGCTGGATCCTGTGTGCATGTGCACCGTGACCTTTTACCATCTGTAAATAGTGCTACTTTTTTAAAACACTTATTGTGTAATGTGAAAAAATGTCTGTGTCCACAGAGTTGCGTTAAACAAAAAAAATTCCACCGCTGCAGAAGTATTTCAAAAAGCATAATTCTAAATAATCTGTCACTTTGACAAAATGTAAATACTAGGCAAAGACATATCTGAAATGTTTTTCATGTAACATGAATCAGGTGTGTTTAGTTCAGTAGTCAGGACACAGTCAAGTTACTAAACATTCCCACAATGCACTGTGTACTAATACTAAATCACATAAACGTTTTAATAACAACAAATGAGTTTATTTTGGCATAATGATTTTATTGTATTAAGCTACGCACTAAATTAAACTCGAATGCATTAGTAACTAACAAGATAATATGCATACAAAGTGACAAATTAATGTGATTAGCTACTATATAAATTATTGGTCAAAAGACACCATGATAATAATAATGATAATAACAAGAGGTCATATATGTATTAGCTGGTTACAGTTCACCCAAAAATGAAATTCTTGTCATAATTTACTCATCCTGTCGTGAGTAAACCTCGATGAACTTCTTTCTTCTGTTGAACACAAAAGAAGGTATTTTGAAGATTGAGACAGTTGACGGTAGCCATTGACTTCCATAGTATTTTTTTTTTCCAGTGGCCATCTCTTTGAGGAAACATAGGTTTGCTTAAATTATCCATATTTTAGAAAAATCATGTTTAAGAGATAAATAAATAAAGCCAGATGGATCATATTTGACTCACATTTTATCATCATATTGCACTGCATTATATATTTTACTCCCACAATAAAACCTACAGAGCTTTGATCATAAAACTAATCAAACTTTAAATATCATCTTACCAAGACATATTATTGGGAGATAAATGCATTTTATGTAATATAAATATCAGCATCTGCACCAAATTGAATAGGTTTTTTTTTTTCTCCCATGGTTTGAGCTTAAATACATCTAGGCCTATATAATAATCTGGGAAATGAAAACAATTACTGATAAAAATAGACACATTTCTTCAGTGGCGGGGGATTATTTGTAGCGCAGCCTCTGTGCAATGTTTTTATGAATTATTCTGTTAACACTGGTTCACATTTGCACTTAAATTGCATATTACATATCACTCTTAAGTATAAACGTTTGATGCAAATCTTGCAGATTATATTCACTAAAACAGTCAGGAAGTCATTCATACTTTTTATTTCGTTTTTGTAAAATGGTGTTCTTGCACTAACAAATTAAGAGATGCCAGAAAATTACTTATTCAGATGTTTATCTTTAACAAGCAATTTCTGATAAAAGAGAAAAATGCACCGTGATTGTGTTTTTCTGTAACGTACGCACTAATCAGAAGCTTGCTTGTTGCAGGTTGTTATAAATATCTGAGTTATATTTTATCATTTTTACAATGCAAACGTAGTTGTGACAGTGTAACACACTACTGTATGTACTGTAGCACTCGTGTAATTGTGCATCACTAAAACTGCTTTTAACATGGTTTATGTCTCCTTTTATCTTTTATAATTGCAATGCATTTCAAATGTGTTCATGCTTATAAAAGGAAGGGAAAATGTTCAAGAGTCTGAAGCTGAACTTTCCTCTCACTGGAGCTGAGAGGATATTAATGTTGGCTGTTATTTAGGCTGTGTGTCATACATTTATTTGATGCTCCAGCAATAAGAACAAACATTTTCAATAAATGATCTCTCGGGTTTTCTGATTAATCAAGCTTTCTGTTGAATGTTACCATTTATCCTTAAAAAGTCTGAAAAAAAGACTATATTAATTCAGAATATCTTTAGCAACAACCCAGCAAGCAGTTTCGGTTCAGATCCGGCCCACATCTGGCCCGCATGGATTTTATGCGGGCCAGATGTGGGCTGGATGTGGGCCGGATCTGTGCCAACACTGTGTTGCTGTCTGGGAAATATCGTTCCTGTGTAACAGTAAAGACTGCTGTTGATTTCCACTTAAATTAAGGGACAATTTAATATAATCAATATATAAACACGCAAGGTATATTTATGCATGCCCATTTTAGACATAAAAAAAAAACATCATGGTTTGATAAATCATTATAAAAAAAAAAAAAAAAAAAGTTAATTACGAGATTCAAAATTATGATTTTAATAGTAAAAGTTACGGCAAAACCATTTTTGTCATAATTATGACTCATTTCAATTAGTTGTTTTGACAATTCTGACTTACGATTTTTGATTTCATAATTTAGACGTTTTATCTTATAGTTGTAACTGACATAATTTTTACTTAATTATTCTTTTTTTTTGTTATAACTGACAAATTTGTCAATTTCGTCTTGCTATAATTATGGCTTTTCGACAGTTTTGACACAATGTCAAGCCTGTCATAATTTTGACTTTTTATCTTATGTTTAAACTTGTATAGCATTGTCAATTTAGATTTGTCATAATTATGAATTTTTTATCTTATTTTGACCTATTATAGTAAAAATTTAGACGTCATAATTTAGACTATCACATAATTTCCACTTATTGTGTAAATTTAGACTGACATAAATTTGACTTTTTGCCATGATTGTGGTTTATGTCACAAAAGATTTAGGCCCGGTTTCACAGACAGGGCTTAGACTAAGCCAGGATTAGACCAAAGATCAATTAGGACATTTAAGTAATTTTTATAAACATGCTTAGAAAAAAAACATTACCGATGTGCATCTTAAAACTAAAAAGGCACTGATATATTTTTAAGATCAGTCAGTGCAAGTTTATTTCAGTGGAAACAGCTCAGACTTACATTTTAGTCTAGGACTAGTCTTAAGCCCTGTCTGTGAAACCAGGGGTTAATCTCATAACTACGACTTATAACACTTCAATTTATCTTATAATTGACTTTTTATGCTGTAATTATGATTTACCAAAGCTTTTTTCCCCCTCAATATATAGTGGAAATGGGCTTCCATATTTTATTATGTGTGTTTATGCATGTATTTCTTTTTATTATTTGAATATATATACACAACAACCACCTGATGTTTTATTAAAGCTGGTTTAGAATATTTCAACATCCTTTTTTGACAGAAATATATTTTCCTATCCTACAATGCACCAGCAGTGCTTTTGCTGATTCAATCCACTTTCTCAAAACATTTTATTCCCCTCCTGACATAAAAATAGAAAAGACATTTGAAGTGTTTTTATTCTACCTAAAGATTTATAAACTTAATAAAAGTCCACAGCAGTGTGTTCAGTGAGCGGCTCGATCAAGACTTTCCTGTCAACATTTAACAAACCATTTCCACATCAACTAATTTTAACTTTGACAAGAAGGCAAGGTAGAATCACAGAGCATAAATTTGTCACCAGCGATTGTTTTAATAAGTTTAAATCTTTGAAATGTACAGTTCATCAATGACATTTACAACAATTAATTCCGTTTATATTTGTACGGTCCCTACTGTAGATATACTGGATTGCCATGTGGTTTCTCGAGGGTACAAACATGATAAATAAGAACTTAATTACCCAACATAAAACGGCCACATAACAGTGATTTTCACAGTATCGGACATGCAGGGAGGTGCATGTTCAGAGGATACTGGAGAGGATGGAAAGGACAGGCAGCTCCACATGCAAAAAAAAAGACACTTTCTCAAAAAAAAAAAACATTCACAACGAGTCTGTCGTTTGAGACATTATTATTATTATTATTATTCGGTTACCTTGCTCAGCGTAACTGTGGCGGTTTCAGCTACACACATGACCAGTCCCAGCCCTTACATGTCTCAGTAATCTGCCATGAGCCTACCGTATGTGTGTGTGCTAATGTACTGGCAGTCATGCTAATCATTTCCTGATCGATTTTAAAGGGATAGTCCACCCCAAAAAAATGTAAAACATGTCATTTCAAAATCTGTAGGCGTTACTTTTTAAAGATATTTTGACAAATGTTGGTAACCAACATTCCCATTGGCTTCTATAGTCTGGTCAAAAAATACAGTGGAAGTCAATGGGGACCAGAAACGGTTTGTTCTTCAAAATACCTTCTATAGAATGTTGGTATTTCCTTCTTCTCTGGACAAACAAAAGAAGATTTTTTTCCATATGCAATTGACTTCCATAATATGGGTCAAAAATACAATGGAAGTCAATGGAACACAAAATTGTTACCAAGATTCTTAAAATACCTTTTATGGAATGTTGGCATTTCTTTCTTCTGTGAAACATAAAGGAAGATATTTTGAAGAATGTTGGTAAACAAATGGTTTCAGGTCATCCCTGGGACCTGAAACAGTTTGATTACCAAAATTCTTCAAATACCACAGAAGTTTATTTGGTTTTGTTCTTTGCACACCTAATCTTCTTTGTTTCTTCAAAAACCATGGTTTGTTTACCAATATTCATCAAAGTACCTTCTATAGAAAGTTGGAATTGCTTTCATCTGTAGAACACAAAAGAAGATATTTTGAAGAATGTTGGTATTCATATGATTTTGGTACCACTGACTTGCATAGTATGGACAAAAAATAGTATGGAAGTCAGTGGGACTTGAAACCATTTAGTTTCCAAAATTCTTTAAAATATCTTCAATAGAACAATGCCATTTCTTCCTTTTATGGAACACAAAATAAAACATTTTGAAGAATTTGGTATACCATGGAAGTCAATGGGACCTAAAACTTTTTAATTACCAACATTCATCAAACTATCTTGTATGTATATTAATACCAAATAAGATATTTTGAATAATCTGCTAACCAAATAGTTTCATTCTTCTTCTTCTTCAAAAATAAGACGATTGTTTTGAAGAACGTTTGTATCTGAACCGTTCTGAACCCAATGACTTCCACAGAATGTACAAAAGTCAGTGGGACCTGAAACAGTTTGGCTACCAGCATTCTTCAAAATATCTCCTTTTGTAAGTCTTACGAGGTTTGGAACAACATGAAGGTGAATAAATAAAGACAGAATTTATTTTTTGGGGAACTATCCTTTCAAGTTATTAAAACTACACTATAATGACATCACTTTTTTTGACGCGTATCTGAGGGCATCATGTACAACAACTTCAGTCCTTGGTATCAAGATATATTACTTCTCCATATGACAATAATGATCTATTTTTGTAAACGCAACAGACTAATGATTATGTAATTAGCTCTTTCCTGGAGATATGGATTATGGGTGGCATGAGGACCAGGAGGCAAAATATGAAAAGGTCCATTCTGGTCCAGAGGTGCCCTATACAGTACAAACACGTTTGATCTCTACTCGTCTATGTCAAATAGTAAGCAGAAGGAAAGGGGCGGGGCATGTCATATTGGCGTGGCTTGAGTCGCTGAACACAGATACACCGGACGATTAAAAAAAAAAAAAATGGAACATGCACAAGTCGGTTGGTATGTGTGATTTTACATGTCATGAAATCACAACTGCGCTATTTCCACTGCCAACACTCGTGTTCTATTTTTTTTTCAGCTTTTATAGGTGAATTTCATGTTTTTTTGTGTGTGTTTTTTTTTTATCACAGCTATGGTCTTTTAAAAATATTTTGCTGTTCAGGTATGAATCTATTGCAGAAGGCTGTCTACAAAGTATGGCCGCCTTTGGGTAACGTATCTCTCCAAGCGCGGAGCAAACAGAGGGCTTTGAGAGTCTGTAGCAGAGAACGCAGAGGGGACAACAGCTTGGCACATGACAACGAGAGATATGTGTGTGAGGGGAAGCAGGCAGGGAGGAGATGCTGTGGAAGAGTCCTTTAGCTCTGCGCCGTTAACCTTTGCTCTGTGAGAGAGGCCTGGTGCGCCACCGTCTTGTTCTCATGTGAGCGCAGACCGGACACCACGTCGATGAAGGCCAAGCTCTGCACTTCTTTATGAAGTGGCTCTGAAGTGAGAGGAGAGGAAAAAACGCACAAATCAATCATACAATAGGAAGAAAGTTTCATGCGAGTGTAGTTCGGCAAATTAAACAGTATTCACAAGGATATCCAGGTATTTGTCAGGATATTAACCTGTAAATTATTAATGGTTTATAAAAACGTATTATTATGAAGACAATTTTTGCAAAACTGGAGTAACGTAGTGATGAACTGATGGACAATTACTTTAGTTTTACTTTTAGTTTTATATTTTTTCCGATTTTGTAATGGAATTACTTCAACTTCTTTCATTTAGTCCCTAAGGCAATATTTCCATTAGATTTTTTACTGAATATTTCGGCTTTATTTCATCTTCATTTAAATGAACACAACTGATTTAAATAGTTTCAGTTTGTTAAAGGGCACCTGTTATGCAAAATCCACTTATACATGGTGTTTGGACATAAATGTGTGTGAACATAACCACCCTACAATGATAAAAAATTCACCCACTCCTTATTTTTTTATCCCCATTAAACCGAATCAGTCTCGGACATGGCGTTTTGATTCTTTGAGCAATGTGATGTCACAATGTTTAGGCCCCGCCCACAGCTGCTGACTGACACCACCATGTTTATAAGACATGAAAGAGAACTTAGTTTAGCACTCACATGCCATGTGAAAGCCACTTTCTGTGTGCTTATAAAACACTTTATCAGAAGTTTAAACTGATTTCAGTGTGACAGACATGATAATCAAAATCAAACAAATGAGTATTTGAGGTACGAGCTGTAAAGGCACAGCCCTATTGTGGAAAAGTGGGCGGGGAGCAGTAGCTCATTTGCATTTAAAGATACAGGCACGAAAACAGCGCATTTCTGTTCCTTTCAAAATTACCATTTTCAAAATGATATAATGCATGATCCGTGGGTTTTTTTGAGCTGAAACTTCACAGACACATTGTATATTACATCTTGTAAAAAAAGGGGCATAATAGGTGCCCCTTAACAATAACAACACTGGTTTTAGTGTTAGTGTTTCAGGCTTCTTTAGGGTCAATACACTTGTGAATGTGTTGAGTCGTTTGTTTGTGTGATCTCCCGACTCACCTGATCCCATGATGGAGCAGATGAGAATCATGGAGTTGTATTTGATCTCCGGTGCACTGTGCTCCTCTTTCAGTAGTTTGTGTAGAACCTGCACCAGATTAGAGGCGACAAAGTCCTCCTCTGCGCAATCTGAAATCAAAACCATGAAGTGACTGAACAGCTTTAACCAATGCACTTATACACACACACCTAATCTTCTCTAATTTAGTTGTTTAAAAACGTGGCATTGTGTATTCTGAGTATTGTTGGCTCTGATGAATTGGTTTTGTTTCTCTTTTGCAACATGCTTTGGAAAAAAAGTCTCTGCTAAATTCATAAATGTAAAAGTAATGTCACTGAAGGCTTAAATGATGCTGAACTCTTTTTGCCATTCATTTCAAAGACAAATGTTTACCAGTGATACTATGGTTAACTAAAACTAAAACTAATAAAAAAAATTATCAATTATTTTCACTAACTGAAATAAAGCTAAAAAATATATAATTGATAAATATTAGGTTAACTAAACTTAAAAACTTGATGACAAAATGTTGCCTCAGGTAGCTTACTGAAATAAGTTTAAGCTGAAGTACTAATAATACTAAAACTAAAAAGAAATAAGGAAATAAAATACACAAAAGAAAATAGAAAAATGAAAAAGCACATAACAAAATGACTATATAATGAAAATATACAGAATAAAAGCTAATTTAAAATCTGAATAAATACTATAAACGTATATAAATAATTATTTACTTCAATTCAGGTCTATCAGCATCATATTAAAGATATATGTAGAATTAATTCAGGATCGTTGGGTGATTTTTTTCCCCTGTTATCTCAAATGGCAAAAAGTGTCAGAGTTTACTTGAATTCACATTAACACACAGTAATCTTAGATTTTTACCCAGATTTAGTGCCGCTATGAGACCCAAGGCCACCAGCGCTTCATTCTGCATGATCATGTGTTCACTTGTCGCCATTGTTACCAAGTGCTTGACACCTCCACCTTGTATAACTGTTCGGACCACATCCTATTCAGAAAGACAAAAGCAGTCAGCATCTTCCAGAGCATGTGAATGTGTGACGGAAAAATCAGCTGCAATAAAAGAAGTCCTCCACAGCACGAAACAATACAACCAGATACAATACAATCAGAACATGCAGTGAAAAAAAAATGACTGTAGTACATTTAACTAGAAAATACTCATTCTACTTTAAAATTTCTTGTTTACTTCAACATGTTGCATGTTCCTCAACAGTGAAAAATAGTTTCTACACCAGAACAGACATGCTAGACATTTTGTCGAAACCAAGTATTGTGTCTGGTTGGCATTACTTGGTAAGGATGGGATTTGTGGTTGCTGCTTAGTCGTGTCCTTCCTGGTTATGACATGTGAGATGATGCATGTGTAGTCAAAGTGCTGCACCATCACTAAAGCATCACTGAAATGAGCAGGGCCCTATAAAATCTGTTTTATTTTTCCAAACTCTGTTTTTTTTTTCTGGATATCATTTTTTTTTCCATTGGAATTTTTCTGAACTCCGTTTTAACGGTTAAATTAAATTTTAGTAATCAAAAAGCATTTCAATTTATACAATTTTAAGAACAATTTATCAAAAGTTTAACAAAAGTAAAAAATGTGATCCTATGAAATACATTTTATTTATTTCTCAAATTCCATTTTATTTATTTATTTGACAAAATTCAGTTTTCCCCGTTTTGATTTTTCTGGATTCCATTTTGATGGTTAAACGAAATTTTTATAAATCACAAAAACAACTTACTTTATTAATCAAATCAAATGAAGGCATAAAACATTACTTGAATTTATATTTTAAATCAAATTAAAATTAAAACATGGATGAAAAACTGTGAGATCATTCCTTAAAAATGACATTTTAATAATAGTTTCATTATTATGATTGCAATGATTATTCTACTGTACAATAGTAATATATGTCTGACACAATTTTTGAGTTAAAACAAACATTTCTTTGTATCTGTGTGTATTCGGTATGTTGACGGTAGATTAAAAAAAAAAAAAGAATCAAACAGTAAATTCCTCACCGCAGAATGCAGGATTCTAGGGGTGCACGATAAATATCGGCCGATAATGAATGCACATCTTATCAGTGAAGCCGGTTATCTAATTAGCGGTAAATTCCAGCAGGTGCGTGATTTTACATAAAGCAGCGGTTACTGCACAGAGCCGTTGTTAACTGACAAGCAGCGCAAATCCATGCTGAAAATGACAAAAAAAAATCTGGCTTTACTGACAAGATGCACATTAATTATCGGCCGATATTTTATCGTGCACCCCTACAGGATTCATATTTAAATGGTCTTTTTGCGGTTTAATATTCACAGACACTAGTCCATATTGCAATTTGATGTGCACTGACCTTTTTTTATTTATTTATTTTTACTCCTATCGTTTTACAGTAAATTCCATTTTTATGACTGGATTCCACCATTCTGTTCGTTTCATCAGCATAACAGAAATCATAAGGCCCTGAATGAGAGAGAATGAAGAGACCTTTGACTTGCTGTGTCTGATGAGAGCGGACAGCAGGCGGTTGGACTCTCCCATCACACCAGCGTGGTCTTTCGCTTCACACCACTCCACCAAACGCTCCACCAGCTTTGCATTTGTGCCCAGCTGCTCTGCTGCGTCAGCTGCAACACACACACACACACACACAGTACTAAACATAATCGACACATTTGTTCATTTATATTATTTTTTTCTATTTTTAAATACTGTAATATTTGAATATTACAGTACGTGTAATCGTTTTGTTTAATATTATTAAACAAAAATAATTAATTTCATAATTTTATTTAAATTAAATTAAATTTATGCATTTAGCAGACACTTTTATCCAAAGCGACTTACAGTGCATTCAGGCTATCAATTTTTCCCTATCATGTGTTCCCAGGGAATCGAACCCCCAACCTTGCAATGCTCTACCAATTGAGCTACAGGAACTCTTCAAATTCAAACTTTTTTAAATCTGAAAAATGGCACAACCCCCCCCAAAATGTGAAAGCTCGTAGGAAGTGCTTTTCAATACATTATGAAAGATGCATATTTCTGCTACGTGTTTAATGTTGTACACACTGTTTTCTGTGCTAGTTACAGCTTGTCCATAACGAACACCATGTTCAAGCATAAGGGTGTCCATCAGAACACGTGGCGCCAGGACACCCTAGGCCGTAGGTCGATGATCGACTTTGTGGTCGTTTCATCCGACCTCCGGCCGTATGTCTTGGACACTCGGGTGAAGAGAGGGGCGGAGCTTTCAACCGATCACCACCTGGTGGTGAGTTGGATCCGATGGCGGGGGGAGGAAGCTGGACAGACTCGGCAGACCCAAACGTACTGTGAGGGTCTGCTGGGAACGTTTGGCCGAGTCTCCTGTCAGAGAGATCTTCAACTCCCATCTCCGGCAGAGCTTCGACCGGATCCCGAGGGAGGCTGGAGATATTGAGTCCGAGTGGACCATGTTCTCCACCTCTATTGTCGAAGCGGCCGCTCGGAGCTGTGGCCGTAAGGTTTCCGGTGCCTGTCGAGGCGGCAATCCCCGAACCCGGTGGTGGACACCGGAAGTAAGGGATGCCGTCAAGCTGAAGAAGGAGTCCTATTGGGCCTGGTTGGCTTGTGGGACTCCAGAGGCAGCTGACAGGTACCGGCAGGCCAAGCGGACTACAGCCCGGGTGGTTGTGGAGGCAAAAACTCGGGCCTGGGAGGAGTTCGGTGAGGCCATGGAGAAGGACTATCGGTCAGCCTCGAAGAGATTCTGGCAAACCGTCCGGCGCCTCAGGAGAGGGAAGCAGTGCCCTACCAACGCTGTTTACAGTAGAGGTGGGGAGCTGTTGACCTCAACTGGGGATGTCGTTGGACGGTGGAAGGAATACTTCGAGGATCTCCTAAATCCCACTGTCACGTCTTCCATTGAGGAAGCAGAGGCTGAGGGCTCAGATGTGGACTCGTCCATCACCCAAGCTGAAGTCACCGAGGTAGTCAAGAAACTCCTCGGTGGCAAGGCACCGGGGGTGGATGAGATCCGCCCTGAGTACCTCAAGTCTCTGGATGTTGTGGGGCTGTCTTGGCTGACACGCCTCTGCAGCATCGCGTGGCAGTCGGGGACGGTGCCTCTGGGATGGCAGACCGGGGTGGTGGTCCCTCTTTTTAAGAAGGGGGACCGGAGGGTGTGTTCCAACTACAGGGGGATCACACTTCTCAGCCTCCCTGGGAAAGTCTATGCCAGGGTACTGGAGAGGAGAATCCGGCCGATAGTAGAACCTCGGATTCAGGAGGAACAGTGTGGTTTTCGTCCAGGCCATGGAACACTGGACCAGCTCTATACCCTCTACAGGGTGCTGGAGGGTTCATGGGAGTTTGCCCAACCAGTCCACATGTGCTTTGTGGATTTGGAGAAGGCATTCGACTGTGTCCCTCGCGGCGGCTTGTGGAGGGTGCTCCGGGAGTATGGGGTCCGGGGCCCTTTGCTAAGGGCTATCCGGTCCCTGTACGACCGGAGCAGGAGCTTGGTTCGTATTGCCAGCCGTAAGTCAGACTTGTTCCCGGTGCGTGTTGGACTCCGGCAGGGCTGCCCTTTGTCGTCGGTTCTGTTCATGATTTTTATGGACAGAATTTCTAGGCGCAGCCAGGGGCCGGAGGGGGTCAGGTTTGGTGACAACACGATTTCGTCTCTGCTCTTTGCGGATGATGTTGTCGTGTTGGCCTCATCAAGCCAGGACCTTCACCATGCACTGGGACGGTTTGCAGCCGAGTGTGAAGCAGCTGGGATGAGAATCAGCACCTCCAAATCCGAGGCCATGGTCCTCAGTCGGAAAAGGGTGGCTTGCCCACTTCAGGTTGGTGGAGAGTTCCTGCCTCAAGTGGAGGAGTTTAAATATCTTGGGGTCTTGTTCACGAGTGAGGGAAGGAAGGAACGGGAGATCGACAGACGGATCGGTACAGCTTCTGCAGTAATGCGGTCGATGTACCGGTCTGTCATGGTGAAGAAAGAGCTGAGCCGCAAGGCGAAGCTCTCGATTTACCGGTCAATCTACGTTCCTACTCTCACCTATGGTCATGAGCTTTGGGTCATGACCGAAAGGACAAGATCCCGGATACAGGCGGCCGAAATGTGCTTTCTCCGCAGGGTGGCTGGGCGATCCCTTAGAGATAGGGTGAGAAGCTCAGTCACCCGGGAGGAGCTCAGAGTAGAGCCGCTGCTCCTCCACATCGAGAGGGGTCAGCTGAGGTGGCTCGGGCATCTGTTCCGGATGCCTCCTGGACGCCTTCCCGGGAAGGTGTTCCGGGCGCGTCCCACTGGGAGGAGACCCCGGGGGAGACCTAGGACACGCTGGAGAGACTATGTCTCCCGGCTGGCCTGGGAACGCCTCGGTGTCCCCCCAGAAGAGCTGGAGGAAGTGTCTAGGGAGAGGGAAGTCTGGGGTTCTCTGCTTAGACTGCTGCCCCCGCGACCCGGCCCCGGATAAGCGGTAGAAGATGGATGGATGGATGGACACTGTTTTCAGACTGAGAGACGGATGGGAGATATTTTCTGTGGTAACTGGCAGCATGTCTCAGATTCTGTCGATACAGCTCAAGTTATATTCACCCAGGATTATTCATTTTAAACCCAAGCTGTCACTGAGAGCTAACACAGCTGGGCCATTGCCAATGAAAGACAATGCAAATTCGTCCGGGGCAGAGCCCATGTCTGCAGTGTATAAAAATCATATAAAATATAAATAATGCAAAGTTTAAATATTTTATTTCAGCTTTTTTCAATTAACAATTATTTTAGTAGTTTTTAGTTAACAATAACATTACCAAATAACATTCACTTGCAGTAAGCCCTTTGATTCCCTGTCCCAACTTACTGTTTCAAAAGGATACATATTAAAGGGGTTATGAACTGAGAAATCTAAATTCCCTTATTTATTAGTCTATCAACAGCTTATACTGAAGCCAATCTTCCAAAATGTGCCACTTTATGACATAAATGTGTGGATAAACCCCGTCTCCGCAGATCATCAACCCCTGCTTCTACATCACTGCCTATTTAGCTCCGCCCGCTGATTCTACACCACTGCCTGTTTAGCTCCGCCCACTGATTCTACACCACTGCCTGTTTAGCTCCGCCCACTGATTATACATCACTGCCTGTTTAGCTCCGCCCACTGATTATACATCACTGCCTGTTTAGCTCCGCCCACTGATTATACATCACTGCCTGTTTAGCTCCGCCCACTGATTATACATCACTGCCTGTTTAGCTCCGCCCACTGATTCTACACCACTGCCTGTTTAGCTCCGCCCACTGATTATACATCACTGCCTGTTTAGAAAGATATTGTTCTAAAAGTCTTTCTAAATATTAAACAATGGCAGAGTCCACACCACAGCTATAACAATAAAGACAGAGAAACTATATCATCGGAATCACTATTAGAATCATTTTCTCCAGATGATGAATGATAAAAACATTGACAGCCAATTAGAATCAATCCTGCTCGAGAATTTAAAGCAGGAGACAAGCGTATGCTTGGAATTAACAGACGATTTCGTCCTCTGGTGTGGACACTAATATTGTTATTTTTATAGTGATCGTTCTTGATGTGAATGGGCCTTTACTTCTAAATTATGTTTTTTGATGTAAAAATTTCGATAACATTATAAGTGGACCTTAGGGAACAGTACAAAATAATTTAAAAAGGCAGTTCATGACCCCTTTAATATGTGAAAGAGATTTTCAAGCATCTGGCCATGCATTTATTAGTTTTTATTTTTTTTTCATTTATTTATATATATTTAACATTATTGGTGTTTTATTTTAATGCACAATTTAGTTTGAGCATCACAACCAGTCCAGCACAGCAACACCAGCTCAACCAATGGCACGATTCTGGGGACGTGGCTATCTGTACATAGACCGTGATTTTGTCTTCTGAAATGTTTGCTGTTAATAAATACCCTGAGTGTCGATGAGCATCCGTAATGTTCCCAGAAGCTTGAACTGGACCGGCGGCATCTCAGATTTGAGGAACTTCAGCACTACATCCGACACACCAGCCAAGAGCATCTTAGATTTGTTGACCACTAGAAAAGAGAGAAGAAGATGGAGCAGATTTAGTTTTAAGACACTCCTGCACAGGTGAGTGAATCATTCAACGGTTGAGACTGACCCGGGATGGCGAGGTTCCTCAGAGCGCTGAGGGCGGCGTGCTGCACCGTCACGTTCCCCTCTTCAACATGCCTGTCCAACAGCTCGAGAAGCTTCTGTACGATACCAGTGTCTACCATGTGGATGCAGTTCCCATCTGTAGACGAAACAGCACTTATTTACACTCTCAACACAGTGATCGTCATGATCTTGCAGTCGCAGGACTGATGTCTAGTGTTGGGGGTAACTCATTACAAGTAATGCGAATTACGTAATCAGATGACTTTTTTTTATTTATTGACTGACAGCTCTCTGGTGTCCATGTTGAGAGAAATTAGGAGTTAGTGCACTGTGTGAACATGATTACTCTAGAAAAACAGATTAGGTTTTCCTCAAAACGAATAAAAACAGTGAAATGCAAACTCCGAATAGGATGCAAACCTGCAATAATGAAATATGTTAAATAGCACAAATATCCTTTAATGTATTTAATCCCATTTTATTTGTTGCTGACCTTCGATGATCCGATTCGACCATACCAATAAATAAAAATAACTTTAGATAAACATAACATTTGTTGAACTTTTTTCTCTTGCGTCCTATTCTTCATGTAATCCAGAATAGCAGCAGCACAGCTGAAAGATTTGTTTGAGCTGTGCTTTCTACTGTACAGACCTGAATTTACATTTTCTTCAGCCTGAGGCTTATTCATTCCACTTTTACATTTGCCAAATATATTAAAAACAAACAAGCAAGCCCAGCTCAGATGAGAAAAAGTAACACAATATTATAATGCATTACTTTTAAAAGTAATTTTCCCCAACACTGCTGATGTCTTACCATTGCGGGCAAAGTTAGCGATGGCGAGCGCTCCTGCTAGCTGGAGCTGGTGGTTGTTGGAGGGCACCCATGAGAGGACCCTCTGAAACACGCTGCCTTTACCCCCCTCAAACAGCTTCTGCATCGACTCATCTACAGGAAAACAGATACAGACACAGACACAACACAGAAACATTAATGTGAGCGATATTATAAGGCCGTTCACACTAAGAGCAATAACTATAAAGATAACTAGAGCTATATTAGAAACCAAACCAGAACCAGGTAAAACTATTCAATGAACCAGCAAGGCTGGTGTATTCAGCAGAAAGTGCACTGATCTTATGCCAATCTACAAAAGGCAAAATGCATCAACTACACATTCTGTCACCTTTTGAGTTACGAGTGAAATCGGGCTTCTTAGACTATGATCTTCAGAAATCAGTTCAACTATGCTCAGATTCAGAGAAAATGGAGGGTGAAAATCTTGTAAAGCCATTTTTTTATTTTGATGTCTTTTTAAAGCATTATTACTAATACATGTGGTATTGAATGGGAACCAGAAAGCGCCCTTCTTTCAAATGAAAAGCAGGCAGACTACAAAGTAGATGATTATCATGTTTGTAATGAAGCAATATAAACGACTGATCAATGTAGTTTATCATGATAATTGTTTATTTTCGTTTATGAAAGACATTAATACTTTTATTCAGCAAGGGTGGATTCATTTGATTACAAGGGAGAGTAAAGATATTTATAATGCAAATTATATTTTTTTATTCTGTTCTTTCGAACTTTATTTATCAAAGAAAAAAACTTGCAACAGTTTCCACAAAAATATTACGGTGCAAAACTCTTTAGCATCAAATCAGCACATTAGAATGATTTCTGAAGAATCATGTGACACTGAAGACTGGAATAATGATGCTGAAAATTCAGCATTGCATCAAAGAAATAAATTACATTTTAAAATATATCAAAATATAAACCAGTCATTTTAAATTGGAATAATATTACTGTATTTACTGCACTTTGGATCAAATAAATGCAGCACTGGTGAGTCATTTTAATGCCCCACAACTCTTTCAGCTAGCGTTTAACATTGATGAAGTGTAATACACATCAGCCAGAGAAGCCTCGCTTCACTTCAGCCTTACCTTCTCAAGGTAAAAGGAGGTGCATCCCTATTTAGCTAGTAATAAGCTTATATAACTGCTGGAAAACTGAATGAACGGGAATAGCACACTTCATTAATTAAACGCACCGTGAGTCATAGCTTGAGATTATGTCATTATGTTTTATAAGAACCCTGTTTGCTTTATTCACACAGAGGGGGCATTATTGTTGCATGCACCTATATCTGTTCTTTCAAGGCCTTTATTTAAGATTTGTTTGAGTTCTGTCAGAGGTTAGGTCCTGTACCTCCCAACAGCAGAAGGACCATGAGGTCTGAAGCCGTCTTGAGCTGAGCCACGTCCTCGTCCCTGTCGCTGTCCACCGTCTGAGCCACGACCTCCAGCAGACACTCCACCAGACCAGCATCCACCAGCTGAAGCTTGATCACATCTGACACAGAGAGACATAGACTATTATAGACACCCTCGTGTCTAACAGGGACTTCACAAGCCATATTAAAACCCTAGTGCTGCACCTCAGAGTTACAGTCGAGACTAAAAAACAAAAGCGTAACCGAACCACAGAAACCAAAGCAAAACCTGTTGGAACAAAACCAGGCTGCATTGTTGGATTGAAGTAAAATGAGGTAGAGAAATGCTGAATTGATTACAGTCGTTCATTTTTGTGACTGATCAATGATTGGTCGATTTGAGCTTATCCTCAGCATTGGCCGGTGGTTTCTTGGATTAATTTCAAAGCCTTACAACAGCATCGTATATATTCAGTGTTTTTATGAAGTCAAATAAAAGCTTGATTACAGCATTTCTGTATGCATCTGCCATCATTTAATTATATTAGTTATGTATCAGCATTACATTAGTTAAAAATATAATTAGTAATTATATTTTTTTTCTCAATTGCTATTATTAAATTAGATTATTGATATATTCAGCATTACATTACTCTAAGAACAGCCTTGTCTGTAGAAAGTCTTTTATGGTTTTCAATGTGTTTGTAAAATAATACATCAATAATCTTTGCCATTTTTAAAGAAATAATCTTATTAGCTACCATTAACTGATTTTATTTATACATCTGAATTGCATTAGGTTAACGAGAGCCTTGTCTATAGACAATCTTTGGCCGTTTTCAATGTTTTTATAAAATAATCTAAAATATTGTTTGATTTGAGTAGTTTTGTGTACGTATGATCTTATTTGAATTCATTAAATTATATATTATCTGTGTCAGTTTTTTTTAATGTTTAATCAAATTAAAACAAACTAAAAAAAACTAATTACAATTGATTTTGTGTACAGTTTGATAGCTTTTTACGTGCTATCATATAATAATACGATTTATATAAAGGCACTGCATTAGTCTAATGAATAATCTTTTTCAGTTTATAATGAATAAAATAAATTAAGATAAAAGGTTTGATTTTGGCATTCATTCATTTGCATTATTTAGCTTTATATTGACAACTCTTTTTGTTAGAAAAGGCATCAGCCGCTAAAAAACTATGTCAGACCATAAACCAAGACCCAGATCAAACTCTAGCGTTTTTTTAATGCATGTTTCTTCCCCCTTCAAATACATAACAGACTGAATTACATAACTCTCTGACCCAAGACTAATCCAGACAAGTGATGCAACAAGCGTTACACCGGGACACAATTCGTATGATTCCAAAAAATGCAGGGTAACAATCCAACTGACCACATATTGCCGATTCATCCAGTGTCAGTGAATTACACAGCGACCCAGAGGGAAAACCCTGAGATCCGACTGTTGCAGACATATGGCCGTCTCGCTACGCATTTGGCTGGTTATGAAACGCCTGCAGTGTTCAGGTACAGCACAGCTCACCCTCTCCCCTCTATATCCCTCACACACACACAACTGCTCTTCCTGCGCTCCTCGTGACTGGCAGAGCTTCGCCTTTACTGCTGTGGAGTGGCTCTAAGTAGGCCGTTGTCTTGGAGACTGGCAGTATGGGATGGCGGCGATGCGCGCTGAATGCTAACAACCAAAGCCGCGCGTTCACACATGCTCTTGATGCTGTCGGCTTTCCATCTCACGCTGCTTTTACCAAAACATACCGGAGTTCTTACGGTTCAGCTTCTTTATACATTCTATACTACACTGCACTCATATGGTACACTGCAAAAAAATGGCTGTTAAAAAGATTAGATTTAACTTAATTTGATTAGAATAAATCCATGCTTGGACAAAAAACAAGTGAAATCATCTAAATATGGAACAAAATACTAAGACTTGTTTTAAGAGAATCAGGGCTATTATAGTAAAAAAAATTACAAAAACAATTTAAAAATTAACATTAAAATAAAATTTAAAAAATGACATTATATTTCACCTAGTTGCCAAAGCAACATTTCACATTTTCATTTAGTATTTTGTACTGAAATTACAAATACATTTTAAAAACAACGCAATAGCTAATAAAAATGTGAAAAACGCAACAAAATTATTTAAACTTTAGATTTAATCATTTTATTAAAAAATAAAACATTACGAAAATAATAAAACTTGTATTAGCAGAATTAGCGTTATTTTAGTTAACTAAAACCATAAAAATAAAAATAAAACTTGTTCCTTGAAATAAATGTGACCTAAAAGTAAAATAAATAATTCGTTGGTTTGGCATTTCACATTTTCATTTAATTAACTGTATCTTGATGTACTGAAGTTAAAAATAGAAATATATTTTAAAAACTATATAGATACATTTCGAAAACAACACAATAGGAAATAAAGACGTGAACAACACAACAAAATTATTAAATCTTAAGATTGAATCATTTTATTTAAAACATTTTTTTTTATTAAATTAAGAAAATAAGAAGACTTGTATTAGAAGAATCAGTGTTATTTTAGTTAACAAAAACTAAAAACATAAAAAATAATGTGTTACTTGAAATAGATGTTAACTAAAATAAAAATAAAATCTGAAAACAAAAAATTTAGTTCAGATTGTAGCTTTGGCATTTCACGTTTTCATTTAGTTTATCTTGATGAACTAAAATGCAGATAAATACATATATATAAATAAATACAGTACACAAAAATGCTAAGCTAATAAAAATGACAAAAACACCACAAAATGACTAAATATTCAACTAAAATTCAACAACCATCTAAACAAACACTCGCTGTCTTTACACACAGCTTTCTTTCTGGGACACATTTCAAAGCCGCTTCGAATCCTCAGACGCGCTCGCAGACATTAGCCTTCAGACCGCAGCTGTGAGCACACCCCACAGTCTTATTCGGGGGAAACCATGGCAGTGATAACACTTATTATCCAAACAGAGAAGAAGCCGAGAAATCTCACGCATCTGTGTAATTGTAGCTTTCTCTGCCGCGTCTCAACTGAAGACAACAGCCACAGTCTTGAAAACAAAGGTTTTGCATTGTGAGAGATGTCGCGCTCTATGGCTCGGACAGTTTTGATGTTCAAGCTTACATGAAAGCACAAAAAAATGGTAAACGGGTGATGCTTAAATGTAATATTTGAGCGTGAAATCTTGTTGGCTCATGCTCAAGCTTCCCGAGCCAAAACACAGCTGCAAACGCATGCATTAATTTCATGAAGTGTCTTGTTTCCAACCACAACAGGTGGCAGAGTTTGACTTTCTATAGAAGTAACACAACACGCTCACAGCTGGGAGGAAAAGCCTTTGAGCTGCTGAACGCTCCGTCTCCGGGTCAGTGGGTCTCCAACATCCATATCCATAATCAATCTTGATCCACGACTACAGACCCTCAACTCGTGCTGAACGCAAAAGCTGCTCGACAAAACTGAAAGCTTAACCTGCGCTGTCTTGATGGAATTATGCATTATGGAAATTACAGAACAGAAATCCATCAACGGTGAATGAAAAGTGGCGCTCGCTCAAACCACAAAGACAAAAGAAACTCCGTACAAACATTTACAGTGACACAGGGACACATACTGTCATGACTGTTCGGGAAGTCGTGGCCTAGTGGTTAGAGAGTTTGATCCTAACCCTAAGGTTGTGGGTTCGAGTCTCGGGCCGGCAATACCACGACTGAGGTGCCCTTGAGCAAGGCATCGAACCCCCAATTGCTCCCTGGGAACCGCAGCATAAATGGCTGCCCACTGCTCCGGGTGTGTTTTCACAGTGTGTGTGTGTGTTCACTGCTGTGTGTGTGCACTTTGGATGGGTTAAATGCAGAGCACGAATTCTGAGTATGGGTCACCATACTTGGCTGATTGACACGTCAGATACAGGGACGCGGTACTATATGAATACAATTCATTTTACCTGGTTATATAGTATTTCCAAAGGACAGGTTCAGTTTTTGGCCATTCTGAACTCATCAGCACGGCTGATGGTTTCTTGCATCAATTTCAAAGCCCAACAAAATACATAAAAATAAAATTCTTTGCTATATTATTCTACTCAAGGTTACATTATTATATTAGAATTGCATTAGTCTAACTACAACCTTGACTATGGATAATCTTATTTTAGTTTTCAAAGTTTTTATAAAATTCAATTAACTATCTATCTAACTGTAGTATTATTTTAGTATTAAAATGGTTTTCGTTTCATTTTATTAATTTGTTCATTTTTATTTAATTTTATATAAATATTTTGCTATTGTACTTATTTTATGTAGATCTTGTTATAATTAAAGTGCTTTATTTAAATTTCATGCAAGAAAAAAAAACATTTTTCAATGGTGTGAGAACATTTAGACAAAGATTAGTGCTGTCAAACAATTAATCGCAATTAATCACATCCAAAATAAACATTTTGTTAACATAATATATGTGTAGACTGTGTAGATCTATTAGATGCATGTATACATTTAAGATTTAATATGTTATGTTTATATTTTAAATATACTTATATATGTAATATAAAATAAACATATGTGTATATAAAAAAGTTACTGTATTTATTTATATATACATAACAAACAAACAGTACACACTCATATATTATGTTAACAAAAACTTATTTTGATTGTGATTAAACACGATTAATCATTTGACAGCACTAATATTATAATATACATACGTATATATATATATATATATATATATATATATATATATATATATATATATATATATATATAAATAAAATAATCCCATTATTTGCAATGTATTTAAAATATGCAAACAGAACAAATAACACCATTTACACAACATGAAATAAACGCTCAAAAATCATTACTGAATGTCGACCACAATGATTCTCACCGTTCTCAGCGAGTGGTGCCAACACCTCGAAGATCATCTCCTTCTTCTCGTGCTCCACCTGCTTACGGAAGAGGCGAACCAGCTCCTCTGCAATGTTAGTAGAGGCGAACTGCTCCTTACTGGACTCTGTTTGAGGATCAGCCAAAAGAGACGTGCAAGATTTATCCAACATGTTCTGATGTATTGTAATATATGAAAATCTGGATATGTAGTTAGGTAGTGTGACTGAATCGAATGGGTAACTCACCCAGCTCTGCCAGGTTGCCAAAGGCAATGAGGCACATCTCAGTGAGGGCGGTGTTTTGAGAATGAACGCCCAGCAGTCTGACCAGGGTTGGGATCACACCCATGATGATCAGCTGAGCCTGCAGCGAGTCTAGACAGGAAACAGCAAACAGGAGACTCTCTTTATTCTGGTGCATGCACATCTTTTCCTGACAACACAGACAATAGTCATTTACACCTTACATAATGGTATTACATATTTATCATTCTACTGGCAACTACAAGTTTACTTCATACTTCGATATCAAATGTCACAGACAAAAATTTGATTTTTGCAATGAATAAAACTGTAGAAACTTGTATCGTCCACCATTGTCATCAAAAAATAAGTTTGTATCAGTGTTGTTATCGATAACTTCGGGTGAAACTAAAACTGCTACACATCATTTTTTTTAAGATTAAATAAAATAGTAATAAATATTAATATAAAAAAAAAAAAAATGAAAACGCTTAGAAACTAAATCAAATAAATATGGTTAAATATTAAAATGGGTAAAAAATAAAATAAATGAAAGCTATATAGCATTTAAAAAACTAAACTAATTAAAAAAAGCACATAAAATTGCTAAAAAATAAATAAATGGAAAATTTAAGCTAATTCAAAATGTTTTATTAACAAATTCACTGATGTCCACTCAAAGCTTATTTGTATTAGCACTCATCAAATGTTCTTTTTTTATTGTACATCATTTCATTTCTTCGGCAAGTCTTTTAAAACTAAATTATGTAAAATAGGCTTTCAAATGAAAGTCAAAAATGTATCACTTGTTATGAGTGATTTCAACATCATTTTTAACCTGCAATGACTGAAAACAGGCTGCAGGCTGAAAGAGCAGATTTATCAGCTCAAATACACCTTACATAAAATCCAGCCACATTATATAATGCTCTGAGATTTCATTTTTGTAAAGTGCTTTGCTGAGACCCGCACAGAAAATATAGTCTTGACCTGAAAATGTGAAAGATAAATCAAGACCACAGTGAAGCTAGTCACCATTTCATGTACATACACCCCTGAAAATACTGGGTTCATCCACACTTGTTTCCTAGAAGAAATAATCAAATGTCTTTAGAACAAGAAATCTACTTGAGAATTAAGCTTGCATCAGATTTTAATATCTTTTATAGAGAATATCTTATTTGTAATTTTGACAGACATCAACACATACATCACCAGGGCAATATACTGGCTGTTATTTGACCTTTTTAAATTATCAGCATCGGCCTATAAGTTTGGCTGATAAATGTCGGAAGCAGTTTTTTATTTTGACAGCAGATATTTTGACTGAGTACATGAACATAATCTCTAGAGCTGCTCTAAAAGTCACTTCATGAGCATATTATATACAAACAGAAACTTAAATCTCTTCACAGCCACCCGTCAAAATAAAAGTTTTGGTTAACTTGAAGAAACTGTGACAGGAATGTTTTTCCTATTACTACTACTACTAATAATATTATTATTAAAACTATTAACTATTAATTATTAATGTTAGGTAAAAAAATGTTAGCCTGAATGCACTGTAAGTCGCTTTGGATAAAAGTGTCTGCTAAATGCATAAATTAAATTAAAATTTGAGCCAATTGGATTCTCTCATTGCATTTGGATTTTTTTAAGGAATGTTTACCAGAAGAATTTGTTAACAGAATTTATTCACCAGAAAATGTAAATGCAGAGAAATAAATAATAATAATAATAAATATTTTATTTTTATAAAATCAGTTAATTAGAGATGTTTTTGATTATTACAATATATTATTATTATTAATAATATTAATAATAATGTTTAATTTATATAGCGCCTTTAATGAAACCATTAAAATGGAATCCAGAAAATATTAACATTTCACTTCAGGGACTTAAAATTTTATAAAATGCTGTAAAATTGTGTAATTTCCATGATTTAAATTAATTAGTCATGCTTTTTGATTAATACAATGTTATTTAACCATTAAAACAGAGTCTAGAAAAATGTAAAGAGAAAATAACTGACACCAGAATAATTTAAATGGAAAAAAATGCTTCCTAAATGCTGCACTATGTACATCTTGCAGCACTTGGTCATTTGTCACTGTGTACTGGAAAGCAAAGTTACTGTTACCTGGACTTTTTTTCATAAAATGTGAAAAAACAAAAACAATATTGGTTAATAACTACTTATTTTAATATTGACGTTATTGTCAATTGGTCACCCTGCTCTCTAAGATATCGGTATAGGCCATTAAAAAAAAATCTATATCGGTTTACATATACTTATTTTAATATTATCTTTATATCAGGCATTGGTCACCCTGCTCTATAGATACCGATATCGGCCATAAAGAAAAATCAATATTAGTTGACAACTACTTATTTTAATATTGCTTTTTATTGCCCATTAGTCACCCTGACTAAGATATCAGTATAGGTCACCCTGCTTTTTACTATATCAGTATAGGCCATAAAAAAATATCATCAAATATCTCAATGAACCTCCACGATGTGGGCAGCACCGGCACACATCTGGTCCCATTGATTTGTCAGGTAGCAGATGTTGATCAGTAAATTCAATTAAGCAAAGTGGAGACGGCAGCGGAGACAGCAGAGACCTGTGTTAAAGAAGACGGCCCAAGCAGAGGAAAAGATCCACAGGTGAAATAGGAGAAAATGATACGGAGTATGAGAGACCATGGAAGCAGAGTTTAGTACAAAAATTTTTTTTAGCACATATCCTTTAAAACATTTATGCAACAGAAGTCCCTTCATCACATTTAATAAACAGCTGACTGTCCAAAATGCTTCTTCCCTAATACATAATTGTTTGTCATTTGCTTTATCGACCACAGAAGCTTTGCTGGTCTGAGCTAGAGGAGAATTTGAGCAACAGCTATTGGCTAAACGTATCAAATGAGAAAACACAACATAAAAAGCCTTGGCAGAACTGGATGTTATCCAGATATTATTGAGGAACTCTTGCCAGTAATCAAAGCCCAAATCACATCAAGGAAATGTCAACCAGGCACCTGCAGATCGCACTGATGGAGAAAGAGTCATGTTTTCTAGGAGAACTGTGAAGTATTTGCATCTCATCTGAAGCTCATGTAAGATTTAAATGCTTAGGTGCTTTAATTTCCAGTAAAGCGGAGAGCTATAAACACTGACAGGTTACAAACAGCAAAACTTTATTATACGAATAGCTGAATAACTAATGACTTTACTCTTAACGATATAAATAATACAGAAACACATGCAATTAAAAGGATAATTCTATCCCTGGATGCTGAGTGGTCAATATTAAAGAATATTATTTTAAAGAATTGACCAGTTTGGTTATAAAATCCGATAAACGGCATAACAAAAAAGAGAAAGGTTCTGCCAAAATCAGTACTGTATCTGGTCGGTATTGAAAAGGCAATTTTGCAGAGTTATAAGGTCATGTTTTCCCCCCTTTTTTTCCAAACCGCGACAAACGCCAGTCTCCCTTTTATGCAGAATGCGATATATCCTCTCAACCAATCAATTAAAACTCTTCAATTATTTCTTTAATAACTACTCTTTTTAAAAGTATGATACAGTGTGCTTCTTATTCACAAAGGAATGAATCAGCAATGAAAGTCATTACGGTTCAGAAAGTATTTTGGTTGCAGATACTGTATACATGGAAAAGCAAAATAAAAAAAAATGACATATGACCAGGCATGTACAGTGAAAGATGTACTTAAAACCTCCCAAGTGATAAGCTTGTGTGATTAGATGAGTCATTTATATGGTGGCTTAGTAAACATGATGACAGGCTTCAAGTTAAAACAGATACACAAGGAAGCACAATCTGTTACAAGACACAACATCTGAAAGAAAAAGAGATGAGGAAAAGAAAAAGACTTGTTCAAAACAGCGCGAGGATGATATTCAGCAATAATAAGCAGCCCACTGGCTGCTTTCTTCCATTAAAATGAGATCTCACCATTTGTTTTCATCAGGAAACTGAAACCGCATGACCTAAATTTGTTGATTTGCACTAGCCTCTGGATGTGAAACGTAATGGATCGAAAAAATGCTATTACCATTTCAAGCCTTGCCATCAAACAGGGGATGAGGGAAGCAGGGCTTGGCCTGTCCATCAATTATTCAAGGACATCAAGTCACAAAGATGTAAATACACTGCCTGCATTCCAAATGTGCAATGCACTGCACTGCTGAATAGAACAAGGCCAGAGCCTTATGTAACCTCCTGGGCATGTATTTTAAAAGTGATACAGACACTGACAATGGTAGGATTTGTCCTAAATACATATCTCAGGTGAACTAATATGTGATTTAGTATAATATATGAACTAATTAATATGCAGAGCCAATTGCTCTTATTGTTTATGCAGTGCAAAAAGTAAGCTATACATTAACATTTCCATTGATCTCAATGACAGTTGCTTGGCTGGAGCATGCAACTCTTGAAGTAGACAACCTGTATGTTGGATTCTTTGATACATTTTTTAAGCCAATCCCCAATAAAAATTACATCAAGTCATTGAATGATTGATCACAAAAAATTGCAGTGTACCAATTAAAAAATTATGTTTTTTTTATGCATATAATTTCTTTCTTTCTTTTTTCTTCAGAATACACAGCTAATTTTGGAGGGCGATCAAAATGAAAATACATTTCAATAAGGTTAATAAGGTTTTAAATTGAAAAATATTCTTTCATTATATCAAAATTAAGTTTATATATATATATATATATATATATATATATATTTATATATATATATATATATATATATATATATATATAATTTTGTAATAGTAATTATTCGTTATTTATTTGCTGGTACTGCACGTAACAAAATGTAACATTATTTATCATGGACGATAATTTTTAAAAACATTTATTTGCTAAAAAAAAAAAAAGTTCAAACCTATCATGTCAAATCAGTGAAAGACATAAGATTCAGAATACATAGGAGAAGTTACACAACACATAGGCTTTCTTAGAGTGGTCCCCTACAGATATTAATGTTAATGTTCAACTGTGAGGAAACACTGACTTCAGACTCAAATTTAAACACAATTGAAATTTGTATAGACAATGAAATGAAAAGCAGCCTTGTCTATGTAGAATTGATTAACACGTGAATAATTTAGAGAACATCTCTGACTATACCAATAAGGGACCATTCAAAAATATTGCCTTCTTGGTTTGGGGGATCGGACATTACCATTATCATTGCTATAGTTCATCAGCATGCCACAAAAGACAGTCAAGAGCTTCCCGGTGGCCGGGTCAGTGCTTTCGGCCAGAGACTTAATGTGCTCGGCAACTATCTGAGCACCGCCCGCTGCGTCAACTGCACTTCTGCCCTCATCTGCAAAACAAAGAGGTCACATAAAAAAGAAAGAAACAATAAAAAAGGCAACCAATGACACAAAGAAACATCAACCTGGAACAGAATGACACAAAAGAGGATGTTAAAGGAATAGTTCAAATCTTCCTTTTTGGTTGAACTATTCTTTTAATGGAGGGACAGGTTGGGACATCCATGAATGCACCCTTAAGGAATGTAATATGACAACTGATAACGTGACATGGAGAACACAAGAAAATAACCATGTTGAGATAAAAGAAGAGCAAATGAGATTGAAAATGCATATTACACCAGCATTGGATCTGTTTACAGCGGTCAAGTTGACATGAGGTGCAGATGTAACTAAAGGCAAAACCAGAGACCAGAAGTGCAGCAGAAGCACAGCATACTGAATCCAGACTGCAGCAGAATCGCTAACAAGGGAAGGTGTTAAAAGATCCACAGAGATGCCGAGGTCCAGCGGAGTCCAGCATTATTTACTCAGAGCATCAAAGTCAAGAGTGTGACAAGAGCTCGAGTCTTCAGTCAGTTACAGCTAATAAAAGATAGAAATGATGAGTACTCAAAAAATGAATGAGCAAAAGATTTGAAAACAATATGAAATGGCAAATGCAACCTATTTTACTTTTGATGCATTTAGAGAAAAAGCTAATGTATGGTGGGGCTTGACATTATACACAAAAACACAACAGCAGCATCTGGAAAAGTTAAAACGGTATGGTGCGGTGGTAATAGATGAAACCAAAAGTCTTTTTTAGAGGCAACTGTGCATTAAGATATCACAATTTAATAACATTTTTGAAAAATGTGCATAGATGAAACTCACTCCTACGGGATCGACTGCTGGCCAAGGTTGGACAACATCAATAATCACACACAAAAAAAATATTTGAAAAGCACTAAAATCATCAAGCAAATATGTTGATGAAGTTTATAACTCAAAGTACATACAAAGTACAAGTTCTTGGGCATTAAAACCTCCACAAGAAGCCATTATTTACATCACTTACTCTGACAACATTCAGAGTATTTCATCTTTTTTTCTGGTTGGTTTATGGATATCTATAAGAAAATAATAATAATACATTTTTTAGAAAATTTGAACTGCTTCCCAGTGTTATTATTGTTAACAAAAACTAATAAACAAACATACATACAAGATTAATAAAATAAAATAAAATATTAGATGAAAAACTTCAACTTAAATAAAAATTAGGAATGTAACGAACTAAAATAAAATAAGTGTAAGAAAAATAAATAAAAAAATAAATAAAAATAAAACGTATAAAAATAAATGATTACTTAATAGAAATATATTTTTAAAAAAATAATAGAAATGACAAACACAGAACTAAATTACTAAACCTTTAACAAAACATAAAATGAAAACTAAATATAAAAGAGCTAATTCACCATAAATAAATACTTTAATAGTATATAAATAATACTAAAATAAGACTGCGGATTGCCTGTGTGAAAAATCTGTGTCATAATATTACAACGTTGTGGATGTGTTTAGCATACTGTAATGTTGTTGCTGGGTTGCTGCTTACTGGCCCAAGTCAAAAAAATACAAATAAAAAGCCCATCCTCAAGCCTCCTACCCTACACTTCACTGTCCTACTTTACAACATGCTTTGACTACAAACATAAAAGTGATTCACAAATCATTAATCTGATTTCACAGCCTTTTACTTCCATTTTAAGTCATACTTGCCACAGAAATCAGCGATTTATATTTGAGCTATGTCTAGTCACGTTTTCCAGTAAGCTCCGTGAACAGATGACAGTGTTTGCGTTTCAGATATGAGTCAGCTTAGCTGGTATATGAACAATGTTTCAGGTTTGTTTACACTGATGCTTGCCCATGCAGAGTCAGTAAGACAGAGAACAAGAAGAAAGAAAGTGATTTAAATGCAACAAAACAAAGTAAAAGATCCAAATACAGAAAACAGAGACACTGAACAATTTCCAAAACGAGCACAGGTGAATCAAATGAGATGGCCATGGTGCAGTGGGCAAAGTTCCTCTCCCCAATCTCACTGTCCACGGCTCTTTCCCTTATGCCAGGCATTGTTGCCTGCTCTTGAACCTGGTCTGACGTCATTTGTAGCATTGGCTCCGCAGCGCTGGGCACTGTTTCTGGCCTGTTCTCTGGATCAAGGAGAGACGCTCTCCAGACATCAGATAATAGCTTCTCTTCAGCTCTGTCCGCTGGTGTCAGGGAGGTCAACGGGGCGGTAGTAGTTTTCCCCACTCCAGTGAGTTCAGCAAAGCATCATTGAATGCCATCAAAACGGCGAGCTGGCTGAACTCGACCGTATAGTCCAAGAGGGGAAGGTCCTTACGGGAGGTGAACATTGAGGAGAGGGGACGCATGGGGAACACAGATAACAAGACACTCAACAAACGGAGGGGTAAACTCAAAGTTTTTGTTGGTCGGTTCTTCTGTCACGAATGCTTACTATGAGGAGCGACGAATGTGGCGACGAGGGAATATCACAATCAAGACAACAGTCTTTAACAGTCCAAAACAAGGGTTACACAGAGCTGGCTGGAGACACATGTTGCACATCACAACGTTCAAGATCCAACAAGGAAACATGGGGCAGACTACACTGTACAGGTGCTGGTCATATAATTAGAATATAATCAAAAAGTTGATTTATTTCACTAATTCCATTAATTCACCAAAAGTGAAACTTGTGTATTATATTCATTCATTACACACAGACTGATATATTTTCAAATGTTTATTTATTTTAATTTTGATTATTATAACTGACAACTAAGGAAAATCCCAAATTCAGTATCTCAGAAAATTAGAATATAACTTAAGACCAATACAAAGAAAGGATTTTTAGAAATCTTGGCCAACTAAAAAGTATGAAAATGAAAAGTATGAGCATGTACAGCACTCAATACTTAGTTTGGGCTCCTTTTTCCTGAATTACTGCAGCAATGTGGCATGGAGTCGATCAGTCTGTGGCACTGCTCAGGTGTTATGGGAGCCAAGGTTGCTCTGATAGTGGCCTTCAGCTCTTCTGCATTCTTGGGTGTGGCATATCGCATCTTCCTCTTCACAATACCCCATAGATTTTCTATCTTGGCACTGTGTGCAGGTGCCAAGTCCGGTTGGAAAATGAAATCTGCATCTCCATAAAGTTGGTCAGCAGCAGGAAGCATGAAGTGCTCTAAAACTTCCTGGTATACGGCTGCGTTGACCTTGGACCTCAGAAAACACAGTGGACCAACACCAGCAGATGACTTGGCACCCCAAACCATCACTGACTGTGGAAACTTTACACTGGACCTCAAGCAACGTGGATTGTGTGCCTCTCCTCTCTTCCTCCAGACTCTGGGACCCTGATATCCAAAGGAAATGCTAAATTTACTTTCATCAGAGAACATAACTTTGGACCACAGCAGTCCAGTCCTTTTTGAAGAGAGACTCTTCTGACGCTGTCTTTTGTTCAAGAGTGGCTTGACACAAGGAATGCGACAGCTGAAACCCATGTCTTGCATACGTCTGTGCGAAGTGGTTCTTGAAGCACTGACTCCAGCTGCAGTCCACTCTTTGTGAATCTCCCCCACATTTTTTAATGGGTTTTGTATCACAATCCTTTCCAGGGTGCGGTTATCCCTCTTGCTTGTACACTTTTTTTCTACCACATCTTTTCCTTCCCTTCGCCTCTCTATTAATGTTCTTGGATACAGAGCTCTGTGAACAGCCAGCCTCTTTTGAAATGACCTTTTGTGTCTTGCACTCCTTGTGCAAGGTGTCAATGGTCGTCTTTTGGACAACTGTCAAGTCAGCAGTCTTCTCCATGATTGTGTAGCCTACAGATCTAGACTGACAGACCATTTAAAGGCCTTTGCAGGTGTTTTGAGTTAATTAGCTGATTAGAGTGTGGCACCAGGTGTCTTCAATATTGAACCTTTTAACAATATTCTAATTTAATCAAAATTAAAAGAAATAAACATTTGAAATATATCAGTCTCTGTGTAATGAATGAATATAATATACAAGTTTCACTTTTTGAATGGAATTAGTGAAATCAACTTTTTGATGATATTCTAATTATATGACTAGCACCTGTAAATACTAAACTTAGCTAGGGATAATTAACGAACCCAGGTGAACCAAATGAGACAATCACACAAGGGATAAACTGGGTAACGGATAGAACGTGGGGAGAAAAACACACACAGACAATCCATAATCCTGACATCCTTACACAATCCAGTTTCCAAACATTTTTGTTTTATTTAACCCTATATAGGCACCCCTTTATCAAAATAAAGGCAGAAATGTGTTCCTTTTAACTCAAATTACACTTAATTTCACTGAGCATCATCTCTTAATCATAATCATTAATATGACTAAAGTGGCCTTTATCACAAACTATTCATTTTTAAACTAAAACAGTGGCTTCCTTTCCTTTAAAAGAGGCACCTAAGTTTGACCAAGTTTATTTAGAACTAGAAAGTAAACTAATTGCATTACAGAGTTTAAGTTTGATCACTGAAAGTCAACAAGTACAAAATGTCACCATCAACCCAAACATCATTTGTACAAAAGGGAAAGTTAAAAGTTTTGCGCAAAATTGCATTAAAAAAATATATCATTTTAGTTTGCAACAAAAAAAAGATTTGTGGAGTTTCTTGAATCTGTGTTTAATATATTATAATATTAATATCTGTTTGGTTAGACAATTTCTGTGCTGTTCCCTTCTGTAGGGGTATATTCTATATAGAAATAAAAAAGGTATATTTATATTAGACATAAAAAGTTACATTTATTTTAACTGAATTTTTGTGACTTTTTGAAGCTCTATGTCATAATTATTACTTAGCACTAGGGGTGGGCGATATAACCAACATCTTATATCAAGAGACATTTTATTTAACGTTAACAATATATATCACAATATAGGCTAGTTATTTTTGCTTTAAATAAGGTCTTTATGATATACAATTTTTTGATACCATTTAAATTTCATAATTTTTTTCACCAGTGTCAGTATCACAAAAAAAATAATACTAGCTTAAATATTTTTTTTCAATATAAATAGTGATAGCTCACTCGCTAAATATATATTTCTTCTTATTAAAGTTTCAAAAGTGATTTAGTCAAGAACAGTGAGAGATTTTCTGTTTTTTGTTGTTTGATTAACATGAATCTTCTTTTGCAAAGGCTTAAATGTGTAGGTTTTAGTAGTACAGTTTTAAAGTGGTTTTCAAATTATTTGACTGGAAGAACTCAATGTGTGTCTGTAGATAATTATACTTCTTATCCATTAATAGTGAAGACAGGTGTCCCTCAAGGTTCAATTTTGGGACCAATTTTATTTTCTATTTACATAAATGAACTTGGTGTAGGATTAGAGACCGTAAAAGTACACTTTTATGCAGATGATACTATCATTTATACAATGGCTTCATCCATAAAAGTGGCAATGGATTCCTTACAGAATGCTTTTAATTTATTTCAGACTTCACTTGATAATCTAAAATTGGTGATGAATAAAAAAAAACTAAATACATGATCTTCACACGCTCCAGATTATCACTAAATGATTTTATGATTAAAACTTTTGATGGTACTCTGATTGAGAGAGTCGCATCCTATAAATATCTTGGAATTTGGCTGGATGATAAATTTACTTTTAGTTCTCATATTGATATACTTTTAAAGAAATTGAGACCAAGATTGGGTTTTTATTTTCGTTTGAAAAAATGTTTTTCCTTTGTTTTTTTCGAAAACGATTAGTGCAAAGTACCTTTTTGCCAGTATTGGACTATGGTGATATAATATATATGCATGCGCCCCTAAATACTTTGAAAAAAAATTGGATGTTGTTTATCACGCTGCTTTACGATTTGTGACTGATTCAAGTGTGCGTACACATCACTGTAATTTATATGAGTTGACAAACTGGACTTCACTGAGCTTGAGGAGGAAACATCATATGTTGATCTTTATTTTAAAAGCTTTACTGGGTAAATTACCACAGTATATATCTAATTTATTGACATACTGTACTAGTATCTATAATACTAGATCAACAGTTAAACTTTTACTCAAGGACTCAATTTTCCATACAGAACTAGGTAGATCAGCCTTCTCTAATTATGCTCCTTATGCATGGAATGTATTCCATTATGAATGGAATGCTTCAAGGTATATTACACATGAAATATGTTCCATCTCTCACTTCTTTTAAAAACACTTTAAAGTCTGTTTTTATAGAACGGTGTAAATGTTTTAGTAATTGATTGTGGGTTGTGTTGTCTTTCAGATTTGGAAATTCTTTGTATGTTTATTCTGTTGTGGTATGTATTACTTTGTATTTTCTGTTTTGTGCTGACTATCTTGACCAGGACTCCCTGGTAGAAGAGATATTGTATCTCAATGGGACCTTCCTGGTTAAACAAAAAAAAAAAAAAAAAGAATGACAGACAGCAGGAATATTAGACTGCTGTCACTTTAAGAGCTGCAGGATCCAATATACTGTTGCACATGTTTTCTTTCTTAGCTGTTCACTTTAAATAGGCCTAAATTACTGTGTTTACAAGGATATCTGCAAAGATGGGCATTTTGCCATACAAGTGTGCGTATTTAAAGGGTTACTCTATGGCTGACACAGAAGAGCCTAAGCTGTTTGTGTTCAGCAGATATTCTCCAAAATGCTCCTAAATTCTCTATCTAAAACAAATCAATTGTTATTCATCTATTGCACAAAAGCAACAAGAACAAATTTAAAATATAAACCAGTGGTTCCCAACCTTTTTCAACTCGAGGCCCACACAACCAAACACATATGTTTGTGCGGCGCACTGCCAAAAAAATTTTATTGTTGGGTTAATAACTTAGCATTCAGAAGCTAGATTGTTAACTGAATTTATTGAATGAACTAGGGCTGTGCAATGTGAAAAAAAAAAAACTATCATGATTTCTTTGATCAATTTTGCTATTTCGATTTTAATCACAATTTTGACACATATGCTTTACAATCATAAATGCATTCAGGATGATTTTGAAACATATTTCCAAAAGAAATCAATTAAAGCTTTACCAAAAAATTGTGAGGTCTCTAGAACAGACATAAGTCAAAATAATCACTACAGTAAAGGTGTAACAAAACAGACTTATAGCAAAATATAAATAAAATATAAATAAATAAATCCAGTGTCCAGTTTTTTTTTTTTCCTTTTTGCCATGCATTGTTCACAGAGCTCATTAATTGTAGCAGTGCCTCAGGTGTTGAAATAGATTCGTTATACATTATACAGGTTCACACTGCCTACTCTGTCTGCAGTGCGTATACAGTGTGCAGAAGCAGCAGCGAGAGCGCGTTATTGTAACGCGAAAGCACATTAAAATAATGCATGAGCGCAAATCTCTCTGTTCGCACACAGATTTCCTTTGCTATGTCACAAAACCAGACGTGCTTACTCAGATATACACGCTGCTCTAGCCCAGAAAGAATGTGCGCACTTAAAACATGTCTCCTCTCATTTGAACTGCGTCCTGTGCACTCACAACTCTCTCTATGCTCATGTGCTAGATATTTATTCTTTCCACACGTTTTTATTTCTAGCCTTTTACCGCGTGCAGTGTGAACGCTCTGATCCATCAGCATGGGCTCGGAAAAAAGGTGCATCACAGACAGTGTGTGAACCTGGAGTTAGGCATATGTCCAGTCTGTTCTGTTCTCGCGCTAGGCGCGCTGCATTCTGATTGGTTCGGATAGCATACTACGGTAGGTCAGGGTCATGGAAAATCGTGCTATAAAGCAATTTAAAAATCGCACACTCTCAAATCGTGATTTTATGACGATTTCTTTTAATCGCACAGCCCTAGAATGGACTGGAAATGAACAGAAAATAATTGGCAGCCCACCTGCAATACCACCGCGACCCACTAGGGGCCGCGGACCACAGGTTGAAAAGCACTGTGTAATGAATTAAAACTTCCTAATCATCGGGAAGAAGGAGGGGGGAACCGGCGGACAATCATATGAAACTTTAATCATCAAAATAAACACAAAACAGGGCCGTGGAACGTTGAAGCGTTTTAAATTAATAGTGCACATTGTATGCAGTCCCAGCAACCAATTACATAAATAATGAATTATATAGAGTACTACCACCACTACTAGTCCTTATAATAATAATAAATCATCATCATCATCATCTGTCTTTGACGTTCATGTTCAGGATAGTTAATAGCAAATAGTTTCGAGCTATGTATTTTATGCAGTGCCATTCAAACAAACTAACGCAGCAGCCGCTCGCGCTTTATTAACAACACTTTAATAACAAATACTTATCGGGAGCGTGTATGCTGGGATTTCATACATTTCATGGAGAAAAAAAGTTACGCAACTAGTAATGTAACTAACAACTAATAACTTTTTTAATATAGTAATCTGAACAGTAATGTGATTACTTTTAAAAGGAGTAATCAGTTATCAGTAATTGTCAATACAGATCACACCACTGTACTGTTACGGTTACAAAGCGGGCAAATACAGCAAAACACATTACTGCCATAAAATATAGGAATAAGGAAAAAGATTTGATATGATGTCAATGACCAACCACTGCTAGTTCATCAATATTGTTAATGTACAAAATAGTAGTTAAATTTCTAATGCGAAAATGTGCATGAATTCAATAATTCAATGGTCTAGAGTCAATTATAACACACCACAATCACGTTACATCTTATAATACTCTGGGACGTCTGTCAACAAATCCGAATCAAGAATTCAGCAATGGTATAAGCTCTTGAACAATTACCACCGGCAACCATGTGTGAAATGAAAAAAGTGCAGGAAAAGTGTAGCTAGACATCTAAAAGCAAGCTTCTAGCTCATCTATCAGCTGCACTGCCTGCCTTATGTCACTCGTTCAGACATCTGTAGCAGCAGCTCTCCTTCGAATCATCCCAGAGACTCTGAAATATCGGCTGAGGGGGTGATGATAATGGGCACTTACGGCTGTCGTAGCAGATGTTGCCGAGGGCTCGTCCCGTCTGGAGCAGTATCTCCTGGTCCTTAGAGTTTAGCAGCTGAACTAGTGGAGGAATGAGGCCTGCTTCCACACACGGGCTCCTCATGAACTCTGCAGAGAAGACTTCAGCTCAATAAAATACTTACGGATTTAAAAACATAACTTGGAACGATACCCAGCTCGAATCCTAGTAACAACCCAGTAGCATGATTTAGTAATTGCTGTTTTTCTCCAGGCTTATTTTCTTTGAAGATACCACACCAGAGCACGCTGCGCTGGTGTGTTCGCTCAAGAAATGTAATTGCTGATCTGCTGTTGCATAAACAAGGTAACTTATCTGACGACGAACGACTGGTTCTGTCAAACAGAGTTCAAAAACAGACTGAAGTCATGTCTACAAAGCAAACAGATTCTCAGCTCCACACAGAAAGCTCTCCTGTACTCTAGTTAATCCTGCCAAGCTGTTATTCAACCCTGTTAACATCACATCTGTGATTGGATTCTGAAAAAGAAAGACATCCAGGGAGAATAATGTTGCTAAAAATAATCAAATCTGGCAAATGGCACACACTCATAAAAGCTAAATGCAATATAAATATTTTGTTATGATATATTATAAATATGTGACCCTGGACCAACAAAACCAGTCAAAAGGGTAAATTTTTCTAAATTGAGATGTATACATAATCTGAAATCTGAATAAATAAGCTTTCTGTTGATGTAGGGTATATTAGGATAGGACAATATTTGGCGAGAGACAACTATTTGAAAATCTGGAATCTGAGGGTTCCAAAAAATCTAAACACTGAGAAAGCCGTCTTCAAAGTCGTCCAAATTAATTCTTAGCAATGCATATTACTAATTACTTCAGACAACGTAATTAGGTTTAAATCAGGGCCTCAAAAGCAAAACATGAGTAAAATGGATAATAAAAATAATTACTTTTACATTCAAATCACGTTATGCAAGTAATGCATGTTTTTTTATGAGAAAACTTACAGGCAATTAATATTGCAGCATTTATATTTAACATATATATTTACATTTGTAAATATACATTTCATATTTTTTGCACATCATGCATGTACAGCATACATTCATACATTTTTCTTTAATTCGCTGATAAATTAATGCAATAATTGACATTAACTTTCAAAACTATTTTTTAGATATAGCCATACTCTAATTGCGATAATTAAATGTAAAAATTACATTTTATTATACGTAGTAGATCTAAAGTGTTTACAGCAGTTAGAAATATTCATTTTCTCATAAATTGTTGCATATTCTCAGGACTGCGTCATGCGTAGTGTGGTGTGTTTATAAGTCAACTCCATAGTAATCTGTCTGTTTTGAGATCGACTGCTTCTGCTGCGCCGATTGTAAAGCTTACATCATTTCCTTCACGTTGTCAATAGCAGTAATAACGACACGCATGACTGACCACAGACTCGACCGCAGCGTCAGTGAAACTGGGGAGCAGAGAATAGCAGACACAAACAAACAGACCCGAGTGGCAAAACAGGTTTATTTTATTATTTTAAAACAGGTTTCTATGAAGAATGATAATATAGCAGTATATCAATGCTCCGAACTCACAGAAATTAAGACATTGATTATTACGATGCCAGTGATTTCTATTACCTCAATCTTTCTTAAAGATTCACTCTGAATTCTTATTTTTATTTTTAATATTAAAAAAAACTTAGTTTTGAGTGAGAAAATGTACAAATATGTAGATTTTAGTTACATCGGTAGGCTAATAAATGGCATTTATTTAAAAAAAAAAAAAAAAAAGAAGGCCAGTGTTATTTTATTAATTTTAGATTTTCCATTTTCTCATCCACTTATTTTTATATAGTTCGTTTTAGTATTTTTTGTGTTTTTATGATTTCTATTAGATTTATTTTGTTGTTTTCATAAATTTCTATGTTGTTCATTTTTATTTCAGTTTTAGTTTTTTATATATTTTATTGTATTTTATTTATTTTGATTTTGGTTTTCTATAATAACTAGAGGTGGGCATAGATTAATTTTTTCAATCTAGAATAATCTCACTGTGATCTTGAAATTAATCTAGATTAAAATGGCTCATTCGAATTCTGCCGAAGGCATTCAGAATATGAAGGCATTCAATAAAATTGACAAACAGTAAGTCTTTGAGAAGGGGTTTATCAAGCTAGGTGGTGCATTAGAAAAGGGGCTCATCTCCTGTTTCCAAAATGCATCACAAAGTGCTTGAAAAAGCTGTAAACTAATTCCACATTGCACAAGGTGCAAACAACCTTACGCCTGTTTCACACACACTCCGTCTGCAGTGCGTATGCGTTGCATATTTTTTTACGCACCCATGTTAACGGATTCCAGTTGCGTTCCAGGAGCGTTGCGTCTGCAGCATTGCAGCGATCGTTTACGTACCGAGTAGCGGACTGCAAACGTGTCCTGTGTGAAAGCACATCGAGTCCGTGCTGCACCACATACGTAACGCACACGAACTGCACACGCACTGCAGACGGAGTATGTGTGAAACAGGCGTGAGCAGGGCGTAGCTGGGGTCAGCAGGGACCCGGTGAAGGTTGTACCAGTGGGCCCTGTTTGAAATTGTTTAATTTGTATGTTCGTTTATTTTTATTTATTTGTGCTATTTACACAATGTTTAAGTTTTTTTCAAGTTTGTAGGTGACAAGGTACAGAAACCGAATAATTAAATGTAAAATAGCACTGGATAGTCTTCAATGTAAAAATGAAATATGCAATCAAACCTACATTTATTCAGACACCTTCAACATTTCTCACATTATTACAGTTTTGCTATATATATATCAAAAATTATATCTGGTGTCTGAATAATTTCTGGTTTGACTGTTAAAACTACAAAGTAATTCAGTCAAGAGCAGTGAGTGATTTTCATTTTCATTTTCTTGGATTAACATTACAGCAGTCAGTAGCTAAATTAGGCGCGGTCACTTTAAGAGACGATGAACGCATCCAATATAATACACATCCCATTTTTTTCCTCAACTGTTTACTTTCACTTAAGAAATGACTGACAGTTTTTTCGAGCATAATTTCCAAGGTGGATATTTTGACATATTTTGTACGTATTTGTCGACACAAGAGCAAAAACAAGCAAATTCGATGTTCAAGTGTTTTGAGACGCCTTTCCCTGCGTGAGCCCTGAACACCAGAACACCGCGAGTACTGAATTGGGCTCTTTCACATCTTTTTTGTTTGTTCAAACTGCGATTTGTATTTGTTCGTTCAGGTGCAGGAGGGACTTCAAGGAGAACTTCGCAGAAGAGAGCTCGGTTCAGTGTCGCTGTCCGTGATACGCGGCTCTCTCTCTCTCTCCGCACCGAACACAGCGCGCGAGTAACCAGCTACTCAGTTCAGCTTTTCCGCGTCTTGTGTTTGGATGCTTTAATGTTTAAATCGACAAGCGGTAAGGCTTAAAAACACGTGAAAAAGATAAGCTTTCGTGACGATGCACAGCAGTGGCCCGTCAACTCTCCTGAGCATGTTTTTAGGCTGACCTCAGTCGGTTATATAAAATATCAAGGAGAAATGAAAGTCATCATAGCTTGCTTAGTATAGACTCAGCTCCCAACCCAACTTTGAGAATAGATTAACAGCGATATATTTTTTTATATTTTTAGAGTCTCACGTTAACGCCGATAACGGCCCACCACTAATAATAACCCTCAGTGAGTCGCCTCTTGGGGGCCGCCGTATTGACATCACGTGACCATTTTAATCCTACTCATTTGGTACCAGCTTCTTCAATCAGACACTTAATTCTCATGGAATAAATTAACCATTTCTACAAAGCTACTGTTGACTTTTGTGTGACGCTGCATCCACAACACTAGGTGTCAGTATATCCAAAAAGCTACAACTGGCGATGTATGAGTAGTTACCATTTTTGGCCACCTCTGCAATGATGTTGGCTACTTTTGGTGTGCATGAGTTCTGCGCAGACAGAAGAGCAGGCATCATGGCAAGAACGCCCATCTCCTGGATCTTTCCACTGGTCTCAACATCTGAAAACAGAGCCAGGAACATCAGTAGATTCTATGATAATCAGAAAGGATCCCAAAGATTTCAGATTTAGTCACAGGTATTCCATTTAATACTCTTACAGGGTTCACTTTTTGAACGATGAATTTCCAGGACGCTCATGTCCTTTAAAATCATTCTTGACCACCAGAAAAGATCAGTGGGATAGATTGTCATTTTAGAGACCATCTATGGATTTAATGCAGCTGCACAAGAATACCATAAATGTGCAAATATCTCTAAAAGACTAGACCAGAAAAACTGATGATAACGCTGATGGTTTGTGGGGAGGCTTCACAAAACCACATATGAAGAGCAATAACTAGCTGCTGAAACTAAGCACAACAAAACTAGGAACACGCTCTTATCCGCCCGGTAACAAAGTCATATTTACAACAGTTTTGTTATTGTGAACTAAAACTAAAATAAATGTTTCCGTTGAAGCTGTAATAAAAACATTTATATAAATATTACATATTAGAAACTTACAAGAAAACGAGAAATCTTGATTTAAATGACTAAAACTGAAATAAAGTTAAGAAAATAAAAAAAATAGAACTAATCAAAATGACAAAAACTTGAAATATAATAGCAATGTATTTAAAATGTTAATCAGTACTATAACGGTATATAATAATACTAAAATAACACTGCTTTTCAAGGTTGATGCAACACGCAGAACTAAGGGTTGCGAGGTTAATGGCATAAGAACTTTAAACATTAAAATAAACTAAACATCCACAAGCTGAAGCATTAATTCAAACTCGTTTTCTGAGCTGCTTATGTAGTCATATTTATTACCTTTGCACAGACAGAAATACTGATCACAAAGCCTACACACTTCCTCTCCATTTATTTATTTATCTTTTTTAATCATTCATCGTTCCCTCCATTATTCTAATTGTAATTTGTTTAAATGTTCTCTAACCTCAACCCCAAATGGTAGATAAAACTTAATCAGACGGTCTCTTCCGGTCTAAGTGGGCATTTTTTTGGCAAGAATAAGCAGAGGAGGATTCAAGTAATACTGCCGCATCCTGAAAACATCATTAGTGAAACAATAAGCTTGATCTCCCATTGCATTTCAACTGAGACGTTGTATTTATTTTATTTTTCATTACTGTTTCAGTCGGCTACATTTTTCTTCACAGCAGAATAAAAAGTTCAAAATTTAGTTCAATCCTGCGTCCTTGAATAATTTGAATATAAGACATAAGAGGCCTAAGATGTCCTTAAAGGGATACTCCACCCCAAAATTAAAATTGTGTCATTAATCACCTACCCCCATGTCGTTCCAAATCCGTAAAAGCTATGTTCGTGTTAACAGTGTCAAGGACCAGAAAAGGTATGAAAAGTCGTCATCAGATGTGCAATCTGGGTTTTATGAAGTGACGGGAACACTTTTTGTAAGCGAAGAAAAATAACAAAAATAACAACGTCTCTTCTGTGATACTCCGTATCACCCTGCTGCGTGTGCGCTTCTGTGTCCTCCGCCCCATAAGGATGCGCTTTCTATATGTATTTAGCTTTGATTTGAAATAAAACAGCGCATCCTTGTGGCGCGGAGGACACAGAAGCGCACACGCAGCACGGTGATGCGAAGTGACACAGAGGAGACTGTTGACAAAGGAATTATTGAATAAAGTTGTTATTTTTGTTTTCTTCGCTTACAAAAAGTGTTCCCGTCACTTCATGTAACACAGATTGCACGTCTGATGGCAGATGGAGTATTCTGACGACGACTTTCATACTTTTCTGGACCTTGACACTGTTATTTACTTGGCAGTCTATGGGACAAGCCTCCAGGTTTTCATCAGAAATATTTTAAATTGTGTTCGAAGACGAACAAAGCTTTTACGGGTTTGGAACGACATGGTGGTTAGTGATTAATGACAAAAAAAATCATGTTGGGGTGGAGTATCCCTTTAAATCAAGGCACCTGCCCTCTTCAATCATTCTTTATTTCACCAGATGCTGTAAGGAATGAGAAAAATGAACAGCTATATAAAAGACTTACTATTGTGGGCCAAAGCTTTGAGCAGGCAGTCCAAGCAGCCCTCGACACTGTCCGCCGACGAGAGCTTCAGCGTCTTCAGGGCTTCGCTCAGGTTATCCGCTGATGGACCAGATATAACAAACAGCTTTATCTCTTCAATACTTCACAACTGCACAAAATCATGACAAGACAAAGAACCTACTTTTATAAGGCAGTGTTCTCAAGGAGCCCAAATCAATCACTATACGCTCTAGTGTAGGTATCTTTGCAAAAGGTACACTTTTGTACTCGTTTTACCACTAAAGAGTGAATACTGGTACCTTAAAGGTTTTTATTAGTACCTAAATGGTACATATTAATACTTTCTGAAAAGGTACCGACCGGCATTTATCGATGCATAAAATTCTACGACCTTAATTATTAACATGATCAAAACCTTGCTGAGAAAACTGTTTGCACACAGTCTACCGCATGCCTTCTGTCGTCTGATTGATAGTTCATAATTTTTAGCAAGTAAAAGGCCTTTTGGGATCACTGTAAAAATGACCCACTTCAGTTAGTGGCTCATGTGTCTTTTTGCTGTGAAAGCTTTACTGATTTATTTTTATTTTTATCATAAACATAAGAATAGCTTTTATATTGTTTGTAATATTTCAAGATGAGCACTTACTGGACTAAGTACAACTTCATTTTTTTCTGTTGAGAAAATTCATATACGGTAATATGTGAGTATCAGAAGTGATTGTCAGGCTTTTTGAATGTTTATTAGTTCATGTTTGCTCAGTTAGGTGTTTATCCTCAAGTATGAGCTCCATGTTCTCATAGATCATACTTATATGAGCCATAAAAGGTTGATGAATCTAAAAAACTATGAATCTCAACAAAAACCATATGCATTTTTTTTTTTTGTAGATTATTTATTCATTTTTATATTTTGTCTAATAGTTAAATATAAAGTTCTTTTTTTATGTGATTTTTCAGAACATTATTTTATGCTTAAGGTCTTGAAAAATGTTTTACATTATAATAGTAGTGATACCAGAAAGAAAGTCATGTTTATAACGTGTACGGTTTTTCTCCAACATTACTCATACACTCATATTGCTGATGCTGTAGCCCAAAGTTTTCATGCATTCTCTGAGAACTCGACCCATGACCGTGATGTTGCAGGCGCTATGCTCTACTGTCTGATTCACAGAAACATCTGTCATGTTTGGAAGCTCTTTAGGTAGAAGAGCTCAACTAATAAGACAAGGGCAGAAAAGAAGCCAATTAAAGTGTGAATGGTGATTCTAGAACATACTTGTCACTCTAGGGATGTTAAAGCTTCGTTCCATTAACAAATCACGTCAAGATAAAGGCCAGCAGAGACAATGATTCAGGTATATCATCAAATCACCTGTCTACTTTATACTCAGGCTAGAACAATTAAATAAAGGAACCAATTCCCAAGAACTTTCAGATTCAAACAAACTTATATCATACTCCTGTATAATGCACAACTAATGTCCTTTTCTGCATCAAAAAATAAATACAATTTGGTGCAGTTTTCTACATCAGCGGGTTGTGTCTTATTTCTGCTCGATTGAACACCAAAAAAGTGAATCTGAAAAACAAACTGTTCAAACAGCTACAATGACAATACATTTAAATATAATTTGCATTTGGGGTTACAGGATCCAGAAAAACACTTTTGTTGTAAATGAATATATTGCAATTGACCCTTCGCAGGGAGTTTGATTGACAGGCAAACTGACCAATCATAACGCCGAATCTGCCATTTTGTCCGACAAACAAACCAGACAAAGTAGATTAACGTCGGTGGACTTGAACTTGAAAGATGGTGTGTGCTGACATCTTTCCGCGGTTGAAACAAGATATCTCTTATGTTCATTCATGTTTATTTTTTTGTGCTATAATAACTAGGGCTGCTCCGATCAGGTGCGTGATTTCACATAGAGCAGCTGTTACTACACGGAGCCATTGTTAACGGAGAAGATGTGCAAATCCACGTTCATTACCAGCGTTTATTTGCGCATCTTCTCAGTTAACAACGGCTCTGTGTAGTAACAGCTGCTCTATGTGAAATCACGCACCTGAGGGAATTTACCGCTGATTAGAGAACCGACTTTACTGACGAGATGCGCATTAACGATCGTGATCGGAGCAGCCCTAAAATAACTAGTAAAGAGGTTCACGTGCCGCTTGAACTGAGGCGCTACAGCAATCCGCCGTGAAGGGTCAATTACAAGGAACAAAAGAGTAACACGCAACCAAAATGAATTACTTTAATCTTATTGTGCAATATTTTTAAATGCACAAAGGTTTTCTCATCTGTACTTTGCAATATTAAAGGGATCGTTCAAACAAAAAGGAAAAAGTTGCCATTATTTACTCACCCTCATGTTGATTTAAACCTGTTTGAGTTTCTCTCTTCTGTGGGACACAACAGAAGATCTTTTGAAGAACGCTGGCAACCAAACAGTTGCTGGTCCCCAATGACTTCCATAATATGGAAAGAAAATACTATGTTAGTCAATGGGTGCCAGCAACTGTTCAGTTATCAACATTCTTCAAAATAATCTTCTTTGTTGTTTGATTGAAGAGATTTTTTTAACGGTTTGGAACAACAAGAGGTGAGTAAATGTTTAATTTTAATTTAAATGTTTTTTGGAGAAATATCCATTTAAAAGGGTGAAATGGCTGATTGCAGAAAAATGGGGTAAAGCAAATACAGCCATACGCAGATACTGTGGTGTGTAACATATCTTCGCTGTTTCTCTTGTCTTGTTAGAACTGTAACTTCTGCCTTTTCACAGACTGAACATGAATTACATTTAACTCATTTATTTAGAAGCAAAACAATGGGATGAAGTAAATTAACATGCAATGTATATCTCTAGTGAGTTTTGAACAAAACTGAACATTTAAAGTTTCCAGTGTATAAGAAGTAATATATGGATACTTGTTTTCAGAGATCAAAAATGAAAACTCTCTCCTCCACAAAAGTGACTTTTGATGGATTGAAGTGGCTTCACATTTGTTGGAGCACTACAGAGTTTTCCAGATATGGTCTTATTAATCTTATTATAGCAGTTTTGGCTTCTGTATTGTGACGTACATCCAAGTGCAACAGAAAAAAATGTAAGGCAGGAATTTGGCTCTGTCTATTGAATGGAGGAAGATCTGAACACTATCTTACAGTCGACTGTAAGAGAGAGGGGTCGCCAGAAGACACCAGAAAGAAGTCTATTCAGATTAATAATTATCAAAAAAAAAAAACATATGCATGGAGGATTTTAATTCACAATAAGATCTAAAACATGCATTTAGAAAATAGGTGAATAGCGTGATTAATCTCACTATCTTTTAGCTCTATTTTAAAGTCATCATGAAAACAGAATTGATCCCATTTAATTTCTCGATGCATGTTACCGATCATATTCATTCATGCATGTTTTATACTTGCATGAATGATTTTTCAAGATAAAAAGCCATACGGATTTGTAATGGCATGAGGGTGAATTTTTGTTTGAACTATCCCTTCAACGAAAGTAAATGAAATACTGTGTTTAAGCCCTAAAAACATGCATAGATGACAGACGTAGCAGAATATCCAGTATATGGTGTTAATAACAATAATAAAATCAATGATAACATCAGTTAATAAGAACATATTTACGATTTTCTGTCCACTGTTGGGGTAAATAAGACAAAAAAGGTTGAAAATCACTGCCTCGACTCACACTGAAGCCCATCCCACCATCAGGATATTCATGGTATGTCTGCTCATATGTGACCTGCTTTTCTGCAGACTCACCATCTTACTGTTTCATGATTGTTCGTATATGCATTTCAATCAATCTGACATGCACTTTCAGCTCAACACACACAGCAAGATCTCTCTCGGTCTAATTCACATACATGTGTCAAGTATTACATCACAGGCTGTCAGTCACACAAGACTGGGGATGTCTAAGAAAACACGCACTGTGATTCACAGCAGATTTAAACACTCATCAGCCACTGGTTTCCATCTCACCAATATAATCAGCCCAAAAATGAAGGATGGGGGATGATGAGCATGTGAATAAGTCCATGGAAACGTTACATCACAGCCTGTCTCTGAAGGATGGGCTCAAAACCATTAGTTACTGCCTGAGCTGCTCTCACACACTCACTAGTGTGCATCTCTAAACATTAAAGACTGATCCGGAGGAGTTCAGGAATCTGCAGATCTTCAGGTTTCGCATTACTTACCCATCTGGCTGGTGTGTGTGTGTGTGTGTGTGTGTGAGAGTGTTGTAGTCCAAAAGGGGCTCCAAGTGTGCTCTCCGGAGGACTGGGTGTGCTGGTTATCTCGAGGCGGGTTCCGGATCGGTCTTGGTTCGCTTGTCAGACAGAGATATCCGGGCAAGGCCCACCTTAACCCACGCTGCTCCGGTGAAAACAGCCTCTGCCGCTTGGGCAACCAGGAGAGACCCCTCTGTACTGATATCGGGGATTATGTTATTTAATACGAAGATATTAGTGCTCTTGTGCATCAAAATAAAACCAAGGGCACTTCATATGCACTTCCTTCTAGTGAGCGAGCTGTCTGATGATTCTCCGCACAGAGCAGACGAGCGCGGCGACGCCCCGCCTTCCTCTCAGCTGATTGGCTCGTGGTCCACACTGAAGGTTATTGTCTCTACGCTGATTGGTAGACTACGTTATCGTTGAAGCAGACCACGCCCCTTGAGGATTTGCTCGAGGAAGTCCGACTCGTTTGCGCGACCCGGTTCTTCCAAACGGTTCGTTTTAAACGCTTCATTTCATTTCCGTCATGACGTAATTACGTTATAGGTTTTATGCGTACAAAAGTTTATTGTCCTTTACTGTGCCCCAGATTTTGTGATGCAGTTCATACAATTGCACACAGCTTTTAAATACAGTTTGCAGTTACATTTCATTCAGTTTTCCATGTTTTAATAAAATGCGATGGTTTTAGTTAAGATAAACTCTCTTTTAGCCCCGTGAACTGGTGAATTGTATTCTTTATTTCAGTTTTTGATCAAATCAGGTAGGAGAATGACAACTAGTTTTATTCACACCACTAACTAATGAAGTAATGCCCTCTACTGGACATGTTTGTGAAGTAAATCATTAAAGCACTTATATTCTTTAACAGTTCTGCAACTGTGAGGATAAATTTACAACGATAAAATTATATTATAATGATGCATGGATTTACTATACTATTATAGGCCAGATGTCTGATTTTATGAACAGTAGGCGAAAAACTCCATAATCATTAATGCAAATTCTCATCAGCGGTCCCTAAATTGATTATAAATGGACAAAAAGGACATTTAATTATGTCGAATTTGATTTAAAATTTGATTTACCACCTTTATATGACACTAAACATCTGTAAGATTCGTATTAACTCACATGAAAGCAATTATTATTTGTTAATTTCAACATGTTTAGCACGAGTACTTGAATTTGTTGAGAAACTTATGATGCAGTGTGAACGGTTGTTATTTGTCAACATTTTTAATATATTACAAGATCTGGCAAAACACTAACTATCAACTATTAGATGAACTATTTAATTAACAGTTAGTAGCTATTACTTCAATATCACATTAAATATTGCATTACATTCTACGTACAAAGAGATATTGGTCAAGGGGAAAAAACATAATTTAGGCCTAATGTAAAAAAAACTTAGAGCAGCTAATTCATGTGAACTTATCATTTTATCAGTCTTTCACTAAACATTATTAAAAAAGCAAGCAGGCAGTGAAGTTCACTATATTGTATTATATGTTGTGCTCAATGTATTGTATTATCAGTACAATATCTTGTATAATTTCATTTGTACAATCATTCTCAGAAACAAATACAGTTGTAAAGGCCTGTACTCAGTAAACTGATTCAATTACAGTTGACATTTGTAATATAAAAAGGCAGTTGGAACTTGGAAACAACTAAACAAAATTATTATAAAAAACAAATAACAAACGAGAGTGTCCCAGTTATTTCAAAAATGACAATGAAGTCCTGATTAAAAATCCAAAGGCAATAGCAAACAAATTCAATGACAATTTTGTTTATGTTGGTTTCAATCTGGCAAAAGGCATTTCTTACTCAAAAAGTAAAAAACATAAAGAGTAGTGAATATATCAGTAGGGACATTTCCTCCATGTATGTGTCTGACATTACCAAAAATGAAATAAAGGAGATTGTGAATAGTTTTAAAAATAAAAGATCAACCGATTGGACAGATATGGATATGAAACTAGTTAAAAATACAATCCATTTTATAATAGAACATCTGACCTATATCTTCAATTTGTCCTTTAAATCTGGTGTGTTCCCAGATCAGATGAAAATTGCAAAAATCATTCCCATTTATAAGAGTGGTAACAGTCATTTATACTCAAGTTATAGACCAATCTCATTATAATCCCAATTTTCAAAAATATTGGAAAAACTTTTTCTGAAGAGGCTTGATAGTTTTATAGAAAAATGTATGATATTAAGTGATGATCAATATGGATTCAGGAGCGGTCGATCGACTTTAATGGCAGTTGACTATAAAGCTTTTGCATTAGACAAAAAGTACTTAACTTTGGGTGTTTTTGTCGACCTTAAAAAAGCCTTCGATACCATAGATCATAAATTGTTAATTAATAAACCAGAGCAGTATGGTCTTTGGGGCTGTGCTTACTCATGGTTAGAAAGCTATTTTGACAATAGATACCAGTATGTACATTTTAATGATCATCAATCAGAAATGCGTAAGTAAACTTTTGGGGTGCCCCAGGGTTCTGTGATTGGTTCCAAGTTGTTTATTTTATATATCAACGACATCTGTAAGGTATCCGATTTGTTGTATCCGATGTGTCTTATTTGCAGATGACACAACACTGTATGTATCTGGGGATAATCTTCACCATCTAATGTGACCAGAGAACTATCCAGAATCAAGCAATGGTTTGACCGAAATAACCTTTAATCTAAGTAAAACCAAATATATTATATTCAGTAATTGACAAATTAAAACTAACATGTGCTTAAAGATTGATGATGTGGTACTAGAAAAGGTGAATGAAAAATAATTTCTTGGAATAATATTAGACCATAAATTACCTTGGAAACCACAAATTGCTCATGTTCAATCAAAACTGTCCAAAACAATAGCTATATTACATAAAACCAAGTATTTTTAAATACACCTTCTCCGTATATTCTGTATCGTTGTCTTATTAAGTTGGCTTGAAAAAGCCAACTTACTGAAATCCTATTTAAACTTTTTCTTCTTCTTCTTCTTCTTCTTCTTCTTATACTAAATTTAAAAATGTATCTCCTCCTAGAGCTAGAACCACTAAACTCGGGTCAGACCTTCAGACTGGTCTGACTAGGGTTGCTATATCTTTTCTAACTGATCCGGCTTACGGTTTTCATATACCAGACTATCAAAACCACCTAAAATTCCACAGACTTTCATTGAGGGGATGCAAACTTGATACAATAAGACGTAAAATGTAGTTTAGCTGTCTACTACTATAGCAAAGCTTAAAACTCCCTACTGAAAATACAGCTAAAATTAGCCTAAGCTGATCGGTTGCTTTGGCTGGTCTCCCAAGCTGGTGGTTTTAAAGTAGTTTTGGTTACTGTCACGCTGGTCTTAGCTGGTTTTAGCTGTTTTTTTACTGAACCAACTGGTTTTAGCTGGATTAGCATAGAAGCATGTTAACAACATGCTACTAAATTGCTAATCAGGCTAGAAACATGCTTTTAACATGGTTTTAAAGTGGTTTTGGCTACTGTCACGCTGATCTTAGCTGGTTTTAGCTGGGTTTTTTTTACTTAATCAACTGGTTTTAGCTGGTTTTAACTTTGCTAGTCATGCTAGCAACATGATAGTCACTTGCTAATCATGTTAACAACATGCTAGCAACATGCTAGTCACTTTCTAATAATGCTAACAACATGCTAGTAAATTTGCTAATCATTTTAACAATATGCTAGTCACCTGCTAGTCATGCTAGCAACATGCTAGAGACATGCTAATAATGTTAGCAACAACATGCAACTCGCTTGCTACCAACATGTTACATACATGCTAGTCATGCTAGCAACATGCTAGAGACATGCTAGTTATGTTAACAACATTCTAGTCACTTGGCAAATGCTAGTCATGCTAGTAACATGCTTTAGTAACTTTGCTAATCATGCTAGCAACATGCTAGTCACTTGCTAGTCATGCTAGGAACATGCCACAGACATGCTAGTCATGCTAGAAAACATGCTATTCACTTGCTAATCATGCTAGCAACATGCTAGTCATGTTAACAACATGTTAGTCAGTTGCAAATCATGTAACAACATGGTAGAGACATGCTAGTCATTCTAACAACATGCTAGTCATGCTAACAACATGCTAGAGACATGCTAGTCACTTGCTAACGACATATTAGTCACTTGCTAATCATGCTGGGAACAGGCTAGTTACATGCTAGCTTCAATTTTTCTGGTTAGGTTTTTTCAAGCCAACTTAAAGTTTGACCACAAACTTTACTATCTAGTTGTTCCATACATTTCTTACTGTGTGAAATATGGGGGCATGTCTACACCACAAACACAAAACCTATTTTTATTTTACCAAAAAAAAGCCATAAGGATAGTCAATTATTTCCTATAATGAACCGACAAACTCAATATTCAGCTAATTTAAAACAATACAATTTTAAGATCTAGTCAGTCTGAATACCGGTGCACCTACACCTTTTCGGTTACCCTCTTTGTTTGTATTGAATTTGCTGTACATATATTTTGTCTAATGTTTTATGTTTTGTAACCGAATAAACTTTTATATATTATTACCCTAAACCTAACACTAACAGAAAACTTTCAGAGTTTTACATTTTTAATAAAACATTGTTTAGGTTTAATAAAACATTGTTTAATTATAGAAATTGTACAAATTATACAGATTGCTCAATGTAAATAGCATGATTGTATTTACTTGAAAATTGTACTGTACAGTCTTATAGTCTTATTTCTTGTCTGTGGTTATATGTTTGTTTTTGTAACACTAGTCAGGAGTAATGCTCCTAATTTTGTTGTGTGCAGAAAAATACAATGACTAAATGGATTCAATTCAGTGCAATTCAAATTGGTGTCTTCTCATAAATCAGGTGAATAAGCAAACAAACATTTATTGATACACACACACACACACACACACACACACATATATATATATATATATATATATATATATATATATACACACACACACACACACACACACACACACACACACATATATATATATATATATATATTTTTTTTTTTTTTTTTAATAATCCATTAAATGCAGAATTTCCCTTCCCCAATCAATTCTTAATTGGAAACTGTAATAATGAACCAGGTAAACTAGATATTCACTTTGATGATCTTGTTGAAGGGCTTCAGAGGAACTAGAGCAAAGAAGTCTAAAAAGAGAAGAAGAAGAAAAAAAGGAGAAAAACAGGACGGCTCCTCAACTGATGGAACAGCAGGAAATAATTTTTAGAATAAGAAGTCTACAGAATAACTTCTACAGAAACAGTGGGATTTGAATAAGAAAATCATGAGAATGCTGAAGGAAATGATGGATTTAGTGAATTTTAATTTGGAGTTACAATCTCTCGCAAATTATATTAGAACTTTGAGATTGCAGATGTCTGCCATAAAATCTGAAAGGCCTTAAAAGGCAATAATGAGATGTAGGCTACTTTCTGTTTTTGCTCAACAGTTAGGACTGCCACGTACACTGTTTGACTTTTTATTGTATTTTTGCTGTAACTTACTGGCAGCACTAATGCCAGTAAGTTACTGTAATAGTATCACAATTTCATTTTACAGTATGATGGCCTTACCGCAGTTTCATTTTAAGGTATGATGGCCTTACCGCAGTTTCATTTTACAGTGTGATGGCCTTACCGCAGTTTCATTTTACAGTGTGATGGACTTACCGCAGTTTGATTTTACAGAATGAAGGCCTTACCGCAGTTTCATTTTACAGTATGATGGCCTTACAGCAGTTTCCTTCTACAGTGTGATGGCCTTACCGCAGTTTAATTTTACAGTATAATGGTCTTACCACAGTTTCATTTTACAGTGTGATGGACATACCGCAGTTTCATTTTACAGTATAATGGCCTTACCGCAATTTCATTTTACAGTATGATGGCCTTACAGCAGTTTCCTTTTACAGTGTGATGGACATACCGCAGTTTCATTTTACAGTATAATGGCCTTACCGCAGTTTCATTCTACAGTATGATGGCCTTACAGCAGTTTCATTTTACAGTGTGATGGCCTTACCGCAGTTTCATTTTACAGTATAATGGCCTTACCACAGTTTCATTTTACAGTGTGATGGACATACCGCAGTTTCATTTTACAGTATAATGGCCTTACCGCAGTTTCATTTTACAGTATGATGGCCTTACAGCAGTTTCCTTTTACAGTGTGATGGCCTTACCACAGTTTCATTTTACAGTATAATGGCCTTACCACAGTTTCATTTTACAGTGTGATGGACATACCGCAGTTTCATTTTACAGTATAATGGCCTTACCGCAGTTTCATTCTACAGTATGATGGCCTTACAGCAGTTTCCTTTTACAGTGTGATGGACTTACCGCAGTTTCATTTTACAGTATGATGGCCTTACAGCAGTTTCCTTTTACAGTGTGATGGCCTTACCACAGTTTCATTTTACAGTATAATGGCCTTACCACAGTTTCATTTTACAGTGTGATGGACATACCGCAGTTTCATTTTACAGTATAATGGCCTTACCGCAGTTTCATTCTACAGTATGATGGCCTTACAGCAGTTTCCTTTTACAGTGTGATGGCCTTACCGCAGTTTCATTTTACAGTATAATGGCCTTACCACAGTTTCATTTTACAGTGTGATGGACATACCGCAGTTTCATTTTACAGTATAATGGCCTTACCGCAGTTTCATTTTACAGTGTGATGGACTTACTGCAGTTTGATTTTACAGAATGATGGCCTTACCGCAGTTTGATTTTACAGTATGATGGCCTTACCGCAGTTTCCTTTTACAGTATGATGGCCTTACCGCAGTGGAGGTCGTGGCCTGGTGGTTAGAGAATCGGACTCCCAATCGAAGGGTTGTGGGTTCGAGTCCCGGGCCGGCAGGAATTGTGGGTGGGGGGAGTGCATGTACAGTTCTCTCACCACCCTCAATACCACGACTGAGGTGCCCTTGAGCAAGGCACCGAACCCCCAACTGCTCCCCGGGCGCCGCAGCATAAAAAATGGCTGCCCACTGCTCCGGGTGTGTGTTCACAGTGTGTGTGTGTGTTCACTGCTCTGTGTGTGTGCACTTCGGATGGGTTAAATGCAGAGCACAAATTCTGAGTATGGGTCACCATACTTGGCTGAATGTCACTTCACTCACTCACTCACTTAATTTTACAGTGCGATGGACTTACCGCAGTTTCATTTTACAGAATGATGGCCTTACCGCAGTTTCATTTTACAGTATGATGGCCTTATATACTTATATAATAAAAGTATAATATATAATATTACATAATATTATTATTTTACTGTAATTTTACACTATTTGTAAAACATTTGAAATTTTTACATGAATGACACTGAGTTTAATAAATTTAACAGTTTATATAAAAAATGTCCACGAGCATGTTACTTTGGGGTGTAGTTCTGACGCAAAAGTAGAAATCAGCCATTACATGATTTATTTTATCTAAAAAGAAGTGTTATGATGTGTTTAGAAATGGCTACTTGCCTAGCCTACGCCTTTAAGGTGTTGTAATGGTTTAGATTAAGAAAGGGATAGATTAGCTTGCTTTACTGGAAAAATATGCAATTACTAAATCTGAACTAATGCTACTGTGAATTCGCTAGCTGAGTAAGAGACCAGACTCCCTGTAGACTCCCTATATCCATGGCAAGTGCTGTACGTGTACGTGTGTGGGTGTTTGTGTTAGTGTTCACTGAAAATGGAAATGCTCCTGTGTTTCTCTGGGTTCCGATCGTAACAAGACTTCTCATTGTTTACTTTTTATTGTTATTTGCTTATGAGTTATTGTTTTTAATTATGTGAAACCATTTCCTATGATGATTATAAACTTCTTTTAAACAAGTCTCTTAGTAAAGACCTCAGCTGAGCGGGTCAGGACACCGGTGGGAAGAAGTAGCTATTGAAGCTTATTACATCTCCTATATATTATACAAAGAGGTAAGGGGGTATTTATTTATTGCAACTGCTTGTGGGAAACAAAGATGTGAATAGAGAATTTATTTATTCTTTAATCAGGAAATCAAACACAACAACAACACACACACACACACACACACACATATGGCACTCAGATTGATACTACTTACAGACTAAAAATTCACAGTAAAACAATTATTGCCAAAAAGGTAGGCTATTTACTGTATGAAAGCAAAGGTGTGAACGTGCTTTCCTCTTAATCTGAATGTTAATTGTTAATCTGACCAAACAGTACCTAGCTACATATAGACAAAACAAGGCAAGATTTTTCATGTTTAACTAACGAGTGAATTTGATGTTTATATGTTAACGCTATTGCACAATAAGCACGATGACAGAGATATGTTGTGCTTTCTAAATTCTATTATTTTTAATACCTCATTCATGGTCATATGGGAAGAAATGACAGCAAATCAGAGGTCAGATTGCAATAAACGACCGAGCAAAGGTTATCAGGAGACTCAGTCACAGACAGAAGCAGACCACCCCTCCCTCCCTCCCTCCTCTCCACAGCAGCTCCGCCGCACATCATCATATCATCTGACCGAGACGACCAGAAGACCGCGAGCCTCGCCACATTCACTCGCGTTTCCGTCATGGATGTGCTGGGGAAGAAAGAGCGGAGAGAACGGGATGTGAAGGGCATGTTGAAGAGGAACTGGATTCTCATAGCGACCATCAGTGCGGTGATACTGGGTAAGATGGACTGGAGCGCGTTCACGTTTCTCTGCAACGCATATCTCGCTTCATTATTGTGTTCTATCACGTCTTAATTATTTATCTAGTGCATTTGTTTTTATGAAAATCAGCACTGATTCTCTGTCTGTGTTTGCTGTTTGATGGATCTGCTGCGCCGTTTTGATATCATTCAATGAAAGAGCAATTCAAATGTTTGTGTTTGTTGCATTTAGCTGCATGCATCTGCAGGTGTGTTGATGGGTGAATGATGAATGAAGCCATTGATCAGTCTGTGTGTGTCTAGATATTTTACTACTGGCACAGAGAAACGTGACCTGACTTCCAGTATGACAATCTCTCTGCGATTCATCTCACACAAGCAGTGACACACTGAAGCATAAAGAGATCGGGGCTAGTTGTCACACTTTATTCCAGTGAATCTGCTGATTTAGAAAGTCTATTGAAATTCCTTAAGCCCTGTTTAAAAGAATATGTGATCTTAATTTAAATGACTAGTTCACACACACACAAAAATTGTATTTGCTGAGAATTTACTCCGAGATGTAGATGAGTTTGTTTCTTCATCGGTACAGATTTGGAGAAATGTAGCATTGCATCACTTGCTCACCGGTGAATCATCTGCAGTGAATGGGTGCCGTCAGAATGAGAGTCCAAACAGCTGATAAAAACATCACAATAATTCACAAGTAATCCACACAGTCCATCAGTTAATGTCTTGTGAAGTGAAAAGCTGCTTGTTTGTAAGAAACAAATACCTCATTAAAGCATTTTAACTTTATCAATCATTGCTTCCATGCTAAAATATGAGTCATCTATCCATAATACAGTTTTCTCCAGTGAACAGGTCATTTAATCTCAATCAGGAGAGAAATCTGCACAGATCAAGCATCATTTATCGAAAACAGTCCAAAACCATTCTAAGGAAATATATGGTTAATTTTAGTGTGAGAGACGACAGAGGAAGGACTTTTTCACTGTAGGAAGCGCTATTATGGATTGTGTATTATTAATGGTTATATTTTATTATGGATTATTTTGGACATTTTGGTCAAAAGAGTCAGTCAAATGATCAAACAAATTAAGGATTTGTTGCTTATAACCCTGCAGATTTCATTACACAAGATGTTAACTGATTGACTGGAGTATGGATAATTGTGATGTTTTTATCTGTTTGGACTCTCATTCTGACGGCACCCATTCACTGCAGAGCATCCACTGGTGAGCAAGTGATGCAATGCTACATTTCTCCAAATCTGATGAAGAAACAAACTAATGTACATCTTGCAAAGCCTAATGATGAGTACATGTTCAGCAAATATTCATTTTTTGATTAACTATTGCTTAAAAAAAGCCATCTTTTACAATATACTAATTCAACATGCAGTGAAAATAGTGAACTGTGATACAAAATAATGTAATTATTAAATCACAATATACAGAACATGAGAACTTTCTGAGAGCATGGTTCAACCCTTCTGTTAAAATATATCCTCGTCACATAGTTGAACCTTGTCTTAATGTATGCCAGCATGGTTTAATTATGTGCATTTGTTTGCTTATCAGCTATTAGCCTACAAACTTTTTTTAAAGGGCAGTATTCACAAATAGTCTAATTAAATACAGCTTTGAAAAGCCATTTGTGTAATTAAAATATATAACTTTACAGTTACTGAGACAACTTTCCCCGAATGCTAACACTTCCCTACTTTTTCAAAATGTACTATGCATGTATTATTTTATACATTTTTATAATATGTGCAATATTATTGCTATTATAATATTTATAATAATGTTATTTTAATTGCATTTTTACATGATAAAAATAACCAAAATCGCTGTAAATGTTTTATGTATTACAAACACTCCTGAGTGATTCAATACTTATAGTAAATGATGCTATTATTATTTAATTTTATCTTTTGGATTTTTTATGGCCATGTTTGTGTAATGATCAAAACAGATTGTTTTGATGCCATGCAAACTTGTGCAGTCACCTACAATAAAACAAATCACAAGCAAATGTTTTCTAACATCTTTTATTTACTCAGTCATAAGCTAACATGTAATAAAGATATGTTACAGTACATCAGAGACTATTGTAATTGACTGTTGCGTTTGTGGTTTAGCTTGGGTTTGGTTTAGCCTCGTTAAATATTCAAGATGTCTTCAGTGAAGCCATCCCTTGTGAAAAAGTAGTGCATTTTAGCATACGTTACTTATTACGGGAATAATATCCTTTAGAATAAAAAGATAGTACTTAAGTGAAAACTTGTTGTTGTTAATCGCAAGTTATTTTTTACAAAATAATTTTAATATCGACACCTCAGCACACATTTGATCTGATCTTTGTTAAAAGCAAAGATTTTCCTGTGCAACTTTTTGCCTGACGTTATAGAAGGAGATTGCAGACAGACACATAAATATAAATGTTATTTGCTGTAGCTGCAGTGCAGTCAAATGGACTTCATTAAGGGTATTGGAAAGCTTTTTAGTTCGTTTGATAAATGCTATATCTGACTGTATCAAAATCCATCATTATAGAACAATGAAACTAAGATGGTTGAAAACTTAAAATGACACTATAATATATTCGTGACCATGGACCACAAAACCTTAAAAGTCTTAAGTGTCAGTTTTTCTAAATTGAGATTTATACACCACATGAATGCTGAATAAATAATCTTTCCATTGATGTATGGTTTGCTAGGATCGAGACAATATTTGGCAGAGATGCAACTATTTGAAAATCTTGAATCTGAGGGTGCAAAAAAAAAATCTAAATATTGATAAAATCGCCTGTAAATTGTCCAAATGAATTCTTTGCAAAAGAAAAATTTAAAAAAATTTGACCCATACAATGTTTTTTTGCCTATTGCTACAAATATACCCCAGCGACTTAAAACTGGTTTTGTGCTCCAGGGTCACATTTATCAGTTTAACAGCAGCAGCTAATACAGCACACCCTGTGTTAATGCAGACAGATACAGGGATATTATTTGTGGCCCTGGATATCACAAAGCATTTACGAGCTTGCTCTATTTATTGTTAGCATCTTTTCTAAATGTCAGTGAGATTGGAGATTTGCGTTCTGTCTCACTCACTGTGAAATCACTCTGAAGATCAGGGACGACACTTTGTATATTTGATCATTCTGATACAGTACAATCAAGTTGATATTATTGGAATATTTAGGTCTGTATGTAGATTAGGCACAGCAGAGAGCTTCTCATTTATAGTCAGTTTGATGTGCTTTCTGTCTTTCTGTCTGCAGGGATCGCGCTGGGAGTGCTGGTTCGGGACTACACCTCTCTGTCCCAGCTGGAGAAGCAGTACTTTGGCTTCCCAGGAGAAATCCTGATGAGGATGCTAAAGCTGGTCATCCTGCCTCTCATCGTCTCCAGCATGATAACGGGTATCGCTGCCTCTTCAGCTCATCACACTATCTCCATTTATGTCTCGCTGTGAAAATTCATAGGTTGTAAATATTGTCCTTATGTTACGTGTCCAGGGCCACCTTCAGGAACGAGGGTGCAAACATTTCTGTCAGCCAAGCAGGGTTATAAAAAAAAAAAAAACATGTTCATTAACATAAATATATATATATATATATATATATATATATATATATATATATATATATATATATATATATATATATATATATATATAATTTTGCTATATAATCTATACAACATTTAATATAATTTCTTTAGTAAGTAGTTTTAATTCAATTGTTTTTATTTCAAAATAATGTTAATATTTTAATTTTGCATTTTGTGATTTAAGTAATTTTTAGCTTTTTATCATCTCACAAACCCCCTGTAGTATCCTCATGAATACTCAGGGGTTCATAAACTCTTATATAGAAAACGCTGGCATAGTATAGCCAAAGATGTTATTGCTGAAATATGTACAGTATACTACAGTGTTGTCCCAAAGAATGAAATGCACTCAGTGTCTAAGTCTTGAATAATATCAGTCTGGGTTTTGGACAATGTCTTTATCATTTCACAGCATAAAGGCAATAACACTGAATGGTTTTATCACCGAAGACCAGCGATAATACTTTCCTTTTGTTTACATTCTGTAATAATGACAATCGGCATCTGCAATGATTGATTACTGGATTAAATGTGCCCAGGTTTATTTATCTGACCGACTGACAATAAAGCTGTATGTGTAATAGACCAATCAGAACACAGTTTAGAGATCTTTTATAAATAGCTATAGTATTTTTATATGTTCTAAATTTATTTTAATGTTTTCAAACTTTGTGTCGTCCCTTATCAGTGCAAATCATCACAAAAAGATAGGGATTTATGCTGATGGTAACGTCTGAAACCTCAAGTCTTGGGCAAACAGTTCCAAACATTTGAAGGAAAACTGTAGCTACAGAGCTTTTTTAGTTGTAGTGTAACTTGCATTGGTTAATGTTCTTGGTTGACATTGTTAAGTCGGTCAGTCGTGCTCTTTGGAGAATGCATAAGTAGTCATAACTTCCGTTCTTGTTTGTGAAGGAGTGGCAGCGCTGGACTCCGAGGTGTCGGGA